>NC_079191.1:39244148-39504148 GCF_029499605.1 Hyla sarda
ATTTTTTCCTCCTCGCCTTCTAAAAATCATAACTCTTTTATATTTCCATCCACAGACTAGTATGAGGGCTTGTTTTTTGCGCGACCAGTTGTCCTTTGTAATGACATCACTCATTATATCATAAAATGTATGGCGCAACCAAAAAACACTATTTTTGTGGGGAAATTAAAACGAAAAACGCAATTTTGCTAATTTTGGAAGGTTTTGTTTTCACGCCGTACAATTTATGGTAAAAATGACGTGTGTTCTTTATTCTGAGGGTCAATACGATTAAAATGATACCCATTATTATATACTTTTATATTATTGTTGCGCTTAAAAAAAATCCCAAACTTTTTAACCAAATTAGTACGTTTATAATCCCTTTATTTTGATGACCTATAACTTTTTTATTTTTCCGTATAAGCGGCGGTATGGGGGCTCATTTTTTGCGCCATGATCTGTACTTTTCTTTTATACCACATTTGCATATAAAAATCTTTTAATACATTTTTTATAATTTTTTTTTTAATAAAATGTATTAAAAAAGTAGGAATTTTGGACTTTTTAAATTTTTTTTCGTTCACGCCGTTCACCGTACGGGATCATTAACATTTTATTTTAATAGTTCGGACATTTACGCACGCGGCGATACCAAATATGTCTATAAAAAATGTTTTTTACGCTTTTTGGGGGTAAAATAGGAAAAAACGGACGTTTTACTTTTTTATTGGGGAGGGGATTTTTCACTTTTTTTTTAATTTTACTTTTACATTTTTTTACATTTTTTTTTACACTTGAATAGTCCCCATAGGGGACTATTCATAGCAATACCATGATTGCTAATACTGATCTGTTCTATGTATAGGACATAGAACAGATCAGTATTATCGGTCATCTCCTGCTCTGGTCTGCTCGATCACAGATCAGAGCAGGAGACGCCGGGAGCCGCACGGAGGAAGGAGAGGGGACCTCCGTGCGGCGTTATGAATGATCGGATCCCCGCAGCAGCGCTGCGGGCGATCCGATCGCTCATTTTAATCGCGAACTGCCGCAGATGCCGGGATCTGTATTGATCCCGGCACCTGAGGGGTTAATGGCGGACGCCCGCGAGATCGGCAATCAGCAGCCGGGATCAGCCGCGCATGACACGGGCATCGCTCCGATGCCCGCGGTTATGCTTAGGACGTAAATGTACGTCCTGGTGCGTTAAGTACCACCTCACCAGGACGTACATTTACGTCCTGCGTCCTTAAGGGGTTAAGGTCGGAATATGAGGAGAGGATTTGGGATTGGGATATGAGGAGGGGATATGCGGTCAGGATTTAAGGAAAGGATGTGAGGACAAAAGCTTCCTCCTTTGTTGCTTTTCTTCCCCCACAAGGATAAGGTAGGAAAAACCAGGCAGTGCCGGGTACTCAGCTAGTATATGAATAAATAAAAACATGAATGAATGCATGAATGATTGAATAAATAAATAAATAAACAAACAAATAATTGAATATATAAATAAACAACTAAATAAATAAACAAACGAATGAATGAATAAATAAATACAATAAATAAATAAACAAACGAATGAATGAATGAATGAATAAATAAATACACTAAATAATAAATAAATAAACTTGCTCTGGGTTGCCATGGTAGCATCAGCAGACTAACCTTCCTATTTATAAACATACTAACATGTGACCATGTGTGTGTGTGTGTGTGTGCATATTAAGACTATTCACACTACCTCATGGCAACCATGGCAACCTCAGAGGAAGCAGGTACAGATTTGAATATTGGAAATACCAATATATATATAATTTATTTTTTTAGTTCAACAATATCAGGATGGTGACTATGTACAGTGTCCACTGAAAGGAATGACAAGCGTGGCTACAGTAACCCAGCATAGCCACTTTACAATGTCCAGAGCTGTGAACTTCTGGTTCAGTTCACTATGCTGGGTACCAGATCCGGGGCCTATATGATGGCTTGAGACTCTGGAAGTAATACCAATATCAGCGCTATTTTGTCTACATATTTGAGAGATTTGTACAGTGTAAGGGTACGTTCCATCTACGGAATCTCCGCCTGGAGAAATTCTGGGTCAGAGATGCTATTGTACCGTGCAGACCTGCGCCATCACCTTTACCAACAATGCAGTGGGCGCTGTGTTCCGACAAAAGAATAAATAAGTTCATTTTTTATCTTGGGTCTTGAATCCTGGATTTCCACCGTAAAAAATTCTGCAATGTAAACGGGACAATGGAAAAAAACCATTCACGCCAATGTAAGATTCATGCAGCAGAATCTTCAAGTGGGATTCCTGAGCGGAATTTTTGCAGAAGAAGACATTCCGCAAAACAGCGAGCGCCAGCAGAACATGCCTGCTCTAGGACCGTTTGAAAGTGCGCCACCTCCAAAGGCAGCAATGTATTTCCGAGCGGATTCTTATGAAAGAATTAAAGGGGTACTCCGCTGCTCAGTGTTTGGAACAAACTGTCCCAAATGCTGGAGTCGGCGCCGGGAGCTCGTGATGTCATAGCCCCGCCCCCTCATGACGGCACGCCCCGGCCCTCAATGCAAGTCTATGGGAGGGGGCGTGACGGATGTCACGCCCCCTCCCATAGACTTGCATTGAGGGCCGGGGTTTGACATCACAAGGGGGTGGGGCTATGACATCACAAGCTCCCGGCATCGGCTCCAGCATTCGAAACAGTTTGTTCGAAACGCTGAGCAACGCAGTACCCCTTTAAGACGTCAATACTTTCCGCGGAGGCCGGGATCAGATGTTTCTGCTGTGAAAATTTAGCCGTGTGCACAGTGCAGCAGAATCTCAGTGAAATCAATAGGACTCTGCTGCAGAGGAATTTCCAAGCCGGATTCCGCTCTGAAATTTTGTAATTTGAACAGACACAGTCACCTAAACCTAAACCAACTGGACCAATATCTGGCAAATGTGCAGTCGTGGCCGATAGTTTTGAGACTGATACATCTTTTTGCTAAAGTTTGCTGCTTAGATCTTTTAGTCAGATGTTTCCATGGTTACTGAAGTATAATAAAGTATAATAATAACAATGGGTTGATATCCCCCCCCCCCTCCCCATAAGATGGTATCACGCTGAAGATATAACACTCCCACAAAGACATTAGTCACTTCCTTAGTCACGGATCTACTCCCACCCCCATAGTGTTGGCTGTAGGCATACACATTGCCTCAGAGACAGAAATAAGTACAAATATGTAGATTTCCACTTAGGAATTACCAAACATGTGCAAAATGTACTTGTAGTTTACACTACAGCAAGTATCAAGTATTTAATTCCACTGCAGCGCTACCACAGGATACATCACTCCCTTCCTGATACAATTAACTTTAAAGGGGTACTCCGGTGGAAAAACTTTTTTTTTTTTTTTTTTTTTTGTAAATCAACTGGTGCCAGAAAGTTAAATAGATTTGTAAATTACTTCTATAAAAAAAAAAAAAAATCTTAATCCATCCAGTACTTATTAGCTGCTGAATACTACAGAAGAAATTATTTTCTTTTTGGAACACAGAGCTCTCTGCTGACATCATGAGCACAGTGCTCTCTGCTGACATCTCTGTCCATTTTAAGAACTGTCAAGATTAGGAGAAAATCCCCAAAGCAAACATATGCTGCTCTGGACAGTTCCTAAAATGGACAGAGATGTCAGCAGAGAGCACTGTGCTCGTGATGTCAGCAGAGAGCACTGTGTTCCAAAAAGAAAAGAATTTCCTCTGTAGTATTCAGCAGCTAATAAGTACTGGAAGGATTAAGATTTTTTAATAGAAGTAATTTACAAATCTGTTCAACTTTCTGGCACCAGTTGATAAAAAATTAAAAAAAAATAAAGTTTTCCACCGGAGTACCCCTTTAAAGGCATAACTTTGTTATTTGTCTATTGAAATACGAATGTTGCCATCACCAATATGATTGCTGGTGCGGAACTCTATTGGCATGCCAGGCAAAATTCATAGAGGAGTAGTGATGAGCGGCAGGGGCCATATTCCAATTTGCAATATTTTGTGAATATATGGACGAATATTCATCCTATGTTCGTGAAATTCACATATTCGCTATGTTCATTCTCTTTTTTTTTTCCATGCGAAAATTCTCAATGAAATTCGCAAAGTGCGCATGCGCGATTATATATTTCACCTAAAAGAAGGGAAGGATAAGTGTCTTCTCCTGGAAGTACCGATATTTGTGAATATTTGCATATTCGCATATTTACAAAAAAAAAGGAATATTTGTCATTACGAATATATATTACTATATTCTAAATATTTGCAAAATCGCAAAGTGCCAATATTCGCCGTAAAAAATGTGCATTTCGAATATTCGCATTCAACACTGTAGAGGAGTGGAGCAGTACAGGAGTACCAGAGCCAGTGCACCTGGCCTGTAAGTGCATGCACCTTCAGGGAGCCATAGAATTTACTTGGATTGGGGTTCCACACTTGGCCCAGCCAATGTACAGTAGGAAGTGACCATGCATGTACTGTATGCATCACTGTTCATCTTCAGCTACTGTGCACATTCGATGGGCCATGTGCAGAGCACTCGGCCAACCCAACGTGCAGTGGTGAGCGGCAATGGATGTACCACCAGAAAGCCGTAATATTTGCTGGCCCGGCTAATGTACAGTAGTGAGCGGTCATGCATGTATTATGTACCACTGCTCACATACACTTTGTCTAGATGGCACACGTATAGTGCCGAGAAGTCCTATAGTACCAAGATGCACTGCTGCACTTGGCTAATGGTGGCTTGATGGTGTTTTCTTTCTAATAGTACAATTTAAATGGCCTCAGGTAACAATAATTTCAACAAACAATGGTCTTTTCTGGACGATTATAGACTTATAGACTATTCTCAACATATAATGCTACGGACAGTCCAGATTCATGGCTTGCCTTTAAGGGGTACTCCACCCCTAGACATGTTATTCTTTACCCAAAGGATTGGGGATAACAAGTCTGATCGTGGGGGTCTGTCCCTCGGGCGGACGCTGCTGCATTCCTAGACACAAAAGCCTGGGGCTTCCATATTAGTGATGTCACGCCATGTCCCCTCCATTCGTGTCTATGGGAGGGGGCGTGATGGCTAGGATCGCGGGTTGTCCCAGCGGCTGGACCCCCCCTCGATTAGACACGTTATGCCCTATCTTTCGGATAGGGTATAACATGTCTAGGGATGGAGTGCTCCTTTAATGGTTGGAAGAGCAAAACGCCTGTACAGTGATCCCTCAACTTACAATGGCCTCAACATACAATATTTTTTTCTGGACCATTGTAACTTGAAACCAGACTCAACATGCAATGTACAGACAGTCCAGATCTGTGAAACATGTCAATGGCTGGAAGAACCGACCAATCAGAATGGGCATTCACTGGTAAATCACCTGTATTACTAAGGTGCAAGCACTGACTGGTTGTCTGGTAGCGCCCCCTACAGTATAGGGAGGAACTACAAGTTCTGTACTACTCCTTACCTGTGCCAGGGTTACCTGCTCCTTTGGACACCAAGTAAGGGCGGCTCCATTTGGGACACTGTGTGTACTGTATAGGACCCTGAAGAAGCTCCTGTCCTCTACATAAACCATTGTTTCCCAACCAGGGTGCCTCCAGCTGTTGCAAAACTACAACTCCCAGCATGCCCGGACAGCCAACGGCTGTCCGGGCATGCTGGGAGTTGTAGTTTTGCAACAGCTGGTGGCACCCTAGTTGGGAAACACTGACATAGACAGTGATTACAGCTCCCAGCAGCGTTTTCTTACTTTTATTTGTAAGGATTTGTTTTATCTGTATTAGTTATCTACTTATATTTCTTTATTCCTTGCATTTTCCTATTTTTTGGGTGACATTTTGATGGCTTCAGAACCAATTACCAGGTTTCCATAGAGTTCTGGTCTCAACATACAATGGTTTCAACATACAATGGTCGTCCTGGAACCAATTAATATTGTAACTTGAGGGACCGCTGTACTACCGAATTGCATGCACTGATTTTCTGTCTAGTAGCGCCTCCCTACAGTGTAGTACTGTTCCTTTCTTCCTTTTTCCATTGCCTTCCTTCCTTTTTTCCATCCTTCCTTCCCTCCCTCCTTCCTCCATTCACTCCCTCCCTCCCTTCCTCTTTCATTAGTTAAACTAGACTTACTGAGTTCTAAAACTTCATGACAACTTAAAATATGAGACGATGTTGCCGCTGTTGCTTATTCTTCATCCAATCCCGCCACTTTGGCCATGTTTTATATCTCACGAATTTGCGGAAAAATGTTGCGCTGCCTTCTCAGACATACCCACTGGGATGACAAAACGGCTGCCTCCTTGTGTGTGCGGAATGGCGCCACCTAGATGTTATATTCTAGCACATGGCTATATAAACAGCTATAGTGATATTCATACCGGTGAAACCTACATTAATGTCTGTGGAATCATCTTCATCTATCCGCCTGGGTTTCATTTTAGTGTAGTCTACTGGTATGTCCCAGCAGTCACTGTCATTCATGTGGAAACACTGGCTATTCATCACTGCCTGCTGCTGCGGTGACATTGGTTCCAATGGAGTTAGAATGGAGCAGCAACCGTCTCGTTGTCTCTGTTTGTTCATGCTAAGGTCCAGTGTCCCATTTTCATCCACATCAATGTCAGGATTCTGAAAGGAATGGATGAATATTGTGACATTAGCTTTTTCACTATTTTATTCTATTCTTTATTTATTTATTTTTATTTTTTTTGTTATTTTTTTGCTTGATTAGTGGAGTCGTGATTGAGCGCCCACACACAGCGGCCTAGACTTATATATAAGGCTCGGTTCTTTCATGCAGGCAGAAAACGGGAAAGAGAAAAAAATGAGATTCTCCTCGCTGCTGCTGCTGTATGTCTTTTCCAATTTTAGATAACTACGAGAGCATCTTAAAATTTGAGTCTTATTGCGCTCTGTTCTTAATATTCCTCACCTGAAATATGCATATAATCCTTTGCCATGCCGAGCATGCAAATGTAAGATAATAAAATAAATGAAAATACATTTTTATATTAGGAATTTCCTTATGACATTTATATATATTTTTTATCTTCCTTGTATTACCTTAAAGGGGTACTCCGGCGTCTAGACATCTTATCCCCTATCCGGGATCTTGCACGCCGCACCCCATTAAAATTAGACCCCGGAGCGTGTTCGCTCCGGGTCTGATTACTGTCGATCACGGGGGCTGGAGTATTGTGACATCACGGCTCCTCCCCTGTATGACATAATGCTCCGCCCCTCAATGCAAGCCTATGGGAGGGGGCGTGACAGCTGTCACGCCCCCTCCCATAGGCTTGCATTGAGGGGCGGAGTGTGATGTCACACGGGGGCGGAGCCGTGATGTCACAATACTCCAGCCCTGTGATCGACAGTAATCAGACCCGAAGCGAACATGCTCCGGGGTCTGATTTTAACGCGGGACCCCCGCGATCAGGCATCTTATCCCTTATCCTTTGGATAGGGGATAAGATGTCTAAATGCCGGAGTACCCCTTTAAAGTGAATATTCACCTTTTTAACACAGTGCCTTTTTTAAAGGGAACCTATCACCTGGGAAATGCAATGGGATCTGTGGTCAGCTATAGAGCAGAAGCCGAGAGAATTAATATATGTGTTTGGGGGAAAGATTCAGAGTAACTTGTATTTTATACATTAAAATGCCTCTTCATTTTGGGTTTACAAGTCCAGTGGGCGGTCCTAATCAGTGACTGACAGCTATCTTTTACTGTATAGGCTCTTATAGGGCTGTCAATCACTGATTAGGACCGCCCACTAGACTCCTAAGCTCAGAATGAGCAGAGAATTAAATGAATAAAAAACAAGTTATTCTGAATCTTTTCCCACAGAACTATATATATTAATCTGCTCAGCTTCTCCTGCTCTATAACCTGCTGCATAGGTTTGGGGTCTTTTTTTCTGGTACAGAACTCCAATTCTCCATAGACATAGCGTTAAATTGGTGCTCCACTGGAAAACTTTTTTTTTCTAAATCAACTGGTGTCAGAAAGTTAAACAGATTTGTAAATTACTTCTATTTAAAAATATTAATCCTTCCAGCACTTATCACTTATCAGCTCCACATGTAGTTATTTTCTTTTTTAATTTCCTTTCTGTCAGACCACAGTGCTCTCAGCTGACACCTCTGTCCATTTTAGGAACTGTCCAGAGTAGACGCAAATCCCCATAGCAAACCTCTCCTGTTCTGGACAGTTCCTGATATGAACAGAGGTGTCAGCAGACAGCACTGTGTTCAAACAGAAAGGAAATTCAAAAAGAAAAGAACTATCTGTGGATCATACAGCAGCTGATAAGTACTGGAAGGATTAAGATTTTTTAATAGAAGTAATTTACAAATTGGTTCAGCTTTCTGGCACCAATTGATTTAAAGAAAAAGTTTTCCAGTGGAGTACCCCTTAAAATGACAAAATGCTATCTGCCCTCATACACTAGTAGGGAAAGCTTACTGAATACTGACATATATTGAACTTAATAATAAAACAGTATGCAGTAAGCTTCCCCCAGGGGTATTTCAACTTTAATAACCTTATTCTCTATGCACAGAATTGGTGATAAGTGTGAGCTCCCAAGGGGTCTTACAGCCTCCCCCCCCCCAATCTCCAGAATGGAGATTGGATGGCAAGCAGACCCCTGCTCCATTTATTGTCTATGGAGCCAATGGAGATTGCTCTATATCTATGCAGGGGATTTGCATCTATGTATCAGAGCTCTAACAGCTATTAAGATTAATCAGTGCATAATTTTGCACCTATTCAGATAACTATACAAAATTATGGTAATAGGGGTATTCCAGTTTAGAAAACCCATTCTTGTATACCCATTTTTAGACAATTCTAATCTAACAGAGAGGGATCCTCTTTTTAGGATTCTCATCTCTTGGCCCAGAGTGTAGTAGTAGTTACAAAGAGTGTCTCTCGCTCTGGAGGACCTGTCCTGTCCTACATTACACAGACATCTGATTGATTTTAATGCAAACCATGTAACACCTAGTTTCTCCTGTGACGGCACTGCAGGAAAACTTAACACTTTCTGACAAGTTTCCCAACAGATTACAGCTGATTGCTGGTGGGTCCCAGGAGCGGAATGCTTTGTGGTCATCTTCCTTTTAAGGGCCCATCTAGGAAGTAGGGCTACTCTATAGTGGAAAATGCTATAACAAATAAACATTTGCTTTAAAAATATATTACAAATTATAAAATTATATAATTCTAGCATAACATTAATAGTTTTATTGCGGTTAAATTAATTATTATTTTCTAATATAATATATGAGCATTTTTTCAGCTGTTTCGCCATTCCATTTTAACATGGTTTCTGTCATAATCATTTCACGTATAGACAGGGAAGTGGTAAAGCCCTAATCTCACCCACAGCCCCTGTCCCTTCCTATTGCGATGGATCTACAACCCCAAAGACAGTCCATACACTGTGCTAATGTGCTGGGGCACCAATGTCAAAATAATAAACAGAACTGTACAAAGTTGGATTACACTCAGGTACAATTGGTTCATGAACCAGATACAAGATAAACAGTAGATATCATAATAGGAGCAAGACTCGATAGCTAGATTAGTACAAAACAGTTAAACAGGACCAGGATATGCAGATATTCAGATACCATACAGGTCAGGATCCTAGAACACAATTCACACTAGGCAGATAAAAGACAAAAGTCAAACTCCATAACATGGAGGACTATGGGTCAAGATTCTAAACAGGAATACTAAATACTGAACACTGGACTGAAACCCGTATACGTCTAAACAGACTCCAAGAACTACTTAAAAACGCAAAAATCTATAACATGGAGGAATATGAGTCAAGATTCTAAACAGGAAAAATAAATACAAAACCAAAGGACTGACTACAAGAACTGAACAGGACTGAGAACAGAATACAAGGAACACGTGTCGGGATACGGGTCTAACCAAGGTATACTAAATATATACAAAGCATAACACTAAAACCCTGAACAAAGTACAAACATAACCAGACTAAAATCTAGTTACACAAATACAGGATAAGAAGCCATGACTAAACTCAGGATACATGTGGACAGACTAAGGTTCTATCAAAAAATAGTGCAATTAGCAGCAAGGAATACAAGCAGAGCTGGGGTCTAAATAACCCCAAGCGAGAGCCTATGACCAAAGCCCACAACATGCAAAACTGATCAGGCAAAAAAAAGCGAGTAAGAATGCACACCAACACAGAAAAACACGGAATACTATTACAGTTACGATGATCCACATGTGGTGGGAATGCCTGCATGTTCGTAAATTCTGGATCTATCATCTTATTTATTAAGTGAAGGTAATCAATGTAAAGCCTGAGCTTTAATGAATGGCTACGTGCCAAGAGTGCCAAAGAGTAGCTATGAGTTGGAAGTCGCAATCTATTCCTCTTCCCTTGGATGAAAAAGATGAACTGGATCATGGTCAATGATACGTACGATAGTTAATTGTTGGGATCCCCAGTAATCTCCTGGCTTCCCTTGAGCATGTAGTGGGATTGGCACACCTAGAGCACTCCTGTATCTCTGGCGCTTCCATAGAGATGCATGGAGATGGCATATCAACCCTGTTCCATGCACGGAAAACCAGGGCATCATTCAGGAGATTGCAGAGGGTCCTAGCAGTTGGACCCCCACAATTAGACACTAATCCCCTATTCTGTGGATAGGGGGATAAGTGTGAAAATGCTAGACTACCCCTTTAAGGACTTTCAGGTTTAAAGTGGTGTGGCAACCCTGGTAGGCCTACATAAATATGTTTTCATGACAGTGTGGAATGGTCTATTATGTTTGTTGTTCTGGATTGTTCTTTCACCTGAACTGATTTGTCTTGTGTTGTCTGGTTTGTGTGGTGTTTGGGGCTGCTAGGCCCCCTACCTTGCATTTTTTCTTATTAATTATTATTGTTATTATTATATTACAAGAGGATTCAAAGTTTGGATTGGCTTGATTGGTCTTGGGGTTGGAGTGTGCACTATAGTGAGGGGCTGTTTGCAGCTTTTTGTGCATTTTCTAGTCAAAGGGGTAAGATTTCTCCTTGAGGAGAGCACCATAACAGTGTGTGGAGATTCATAGGCCATGAGCACTCCAATGGGAATTCTGGGGAAACAAATATGCAAAGCCGCACAATCACATCACATTGTCAGGTAGCTTTCCCTTAACACCAGTGATTCACTCTAACTGGAGTGTTTGGGATATTGACTGGGAATTTATTCCAAGCCAAACATTTCTCCGGAGGGCCCATCTACAGACAGCTTTTTTGGGGTGATTGCCCCTCATCTGTACAGAGCAGGGTGTGCTGGCTTGGCTAGTTCGAGGCCTGTCAATGTGAGGCAAAGGGGGTAAGATTTCTCCTTGAGGAGAACACCACAACTGTGTGTGGACATTTATAGGCCAATAGCTTTCCACTGGGAATTCTGGGCTCAACCACATATTTACATAATATCTATGAGGGATCCTCATGTAGTAGATTTCTTTTTTATACTTGGCATTCCGAATTTTCCTTTATACTTGATCAGAGATTTTGTATAAAGGTTTCTTCCCCTGGTTATCATTTTTGTATGCTACCATCGTCACGTTATTGAAAAACTCAAAAAACTTTTCGAAACTAAAACTAGGCAAGTTAAAGATAAATATATAAACACTGAATACACGCGAATTGATTCAGGTTTGGTTAAGTTTTATATATGTGAATTATGCTTCTATAGTCAGCCGTGTACGCTCAGTGTTCGCTGTGCACTGCCGTAGATCGCATCTGCCAAGAGTTCCTCCTAGTGCGTCAATTTCTGGTGCTGACAGAAAAAGTAACATATAAGCGGCTGAGGAAATGGCTTCATAGGGAAAGGGGAAGGAAGAAAGACTTCAGTATTTTAGATGCACATCTTGGAGGAGTGGGGGAGCCATCAGGGCTGGCAATTCATAGGGGACAATGTTTGAGGGCACTGCTTAGAAGCACACAGAAACCTGATATCTGGTATAGAGGGATAAGATTGCTTAAAGGGGTACTCCACTGACCAGCGTTCAGAACATTAAGTTCTGAACGATGTGTGCATGCTGCGGGGGTTGGCCATGCCCTATCATGGCGTCACATCCCACGCCCCCTCCCATAGACTTGCATTGAGAGGGCGTGGTGTGACATCACGAGAGGCGTGGCCGACCCCCGCAGCACGCACACAAAGTTCAGAACTGAACGTTGGTCAGTGGAGTACCCCTTTAAGATGTGAACACTTCAATGCAGTCTTAGCCAACCAGGGTGCCTACAGCTGTTGCAAAACTACAACACCCAGCATGCTCCGACAGCCTTTGGTGGAAGTCGTAGTTTTGCAACAACTGGAGGCTATTATCATTCCCTCTGACAAACTACTAAACACCAAGCTGGATCAGTTTACTGAGGGATCAGATTACATGCTGCTATGTCTATGTAAAGACTTTAATATTTAGAATGCAAGAAGCTACGCTAAACCAAGCTTTTATGTCAAATTTTTATTATTATATCATTATTATTAACATATATAATTATATGTTTAAGATATTGATATGATTGCTCAACCTTTTCTTATGTTTGCCATAGACTCAGACACTTCTCTTGTTCCAGATAATGTCTGATATTATCTAGTCACTTTGTTGCAATGAGAACAAGTTTTCCCATAGTAGAATCACAACTATAGAACACATTTCCTGCCAAATGACACAAATAACATAACCAACCACAATAATTTGCACTTAGCAGCTTTAAAACGTAGCTATATTGAGCCCTGAGGAGACAGTCATTTTTATTCCATTCTTTCTTTCATCTGCAGTACGTTTTTTATTTTCCCATTAACGTGACCATATAAAAGCTTGTTTTTTCATTTTTTTTTTTTTTCTTGTAAATTATTATCATTATTATAATTTTTTTCGTGGGACAAGTTATATTTTTGAACTGCAAAATGTTGTGGAACATTCTAATGGACACTGTGCTATTTACTGGCATAGGGTACGTTCACACTAAGGAATTGGAGGAGAATTAAAAATTCGGCTGCAGAATATTCGTGTTTTTTTTTTTGCACCGAATTTGTGCTAAATTTGCGCATATTTGACGCGGACTTCCACGCAGATTTTCCGTGCAGAATATAGGAGAAAACTAGTTTTTTTTATTTTTATTTTTTTGCTGGAATACAACCACCAATTAGAATTCCCATCTTATTACATTTTTTCATGAATTTCACGAAATTCGTGCATATCCCGCGCAAATTCTGTGCGAAAAAGATTTTGAATGGAAAAAAAATTGCCATTGACTTTAATGGACTTCTGCTCCTATATTCTGCAAGAAGAATGAACATGTTCTTTCTTCTAGCGGAACAGAATTCTGCGGCGGAATTCCACGAGCAGAATTTACGCAGTGCAAACAGTGCAGAGTAAAATACATTTAAGTCAATGGCAAAAAGAGATGTTAATTATTTCTGAGTGGAGAATTCAAGAGGAATTACTCGAATAAATCCCCCTTGAATTACTCAGTATGAACGAACCCATGGGCAGTGAATAGCACTCTCTGCCTGTTTCATACGCAGGCAGAGAGTGCTATTCACTGCCTATGGCCAGACCGCACTTCCTGAGTTTGGACTCCTGCCAGTCCAGCAGGAGACCAAATTCTGTGCTTTTGAGCAGACAGAATGCTGTCTGGACCAGAAGGGAGACCTCTAGTGGCCAGATTTATAAGACCATTAAAGTGACATAAAAATACTTTTTTACAGTGAGTACATTACAAATCTTATTTATTTTACCTGCTGTATCATACGCAAAAAAATATATTTTAATGGCAGTGCCCATTTAAAGAAAATGGACAGGAGAAGTGGTGGGGGGTATTATCATTTGCATGAAAATTTGGGCACTTTAGGGAGAATTCGTCAAGAGTGGTGTAGGTACACGTCTTTTCACCCCTTTAATTTGTGTGGTTTAAACTTTGTGCGTGTGCCCACTTTATTACACGGTACAGGGCATGTGATATATATGGTGCTGTACACAACTCCACTTTATATGTTGCCTCCTCTGATTTTTCTCTGTGACTTTTGACCCCATGGTCAAAATATGCAATTTTCAAAACATGCAGTCAGTTTTCTAAGCCAAGTTAGGGCTGGTGTAGATGTGCGCCTCAGTGCAATTGCGCCAAAACATGCGACAAACAGAAAAGTCGAACATAATAAATTCCTGACCGCTGCATAAAATCAACTGAAATCACAACTTGGTATGTTCTTTTAGAAAAACTGTCTTAATGAAAAGTCGCAAAACTTTGGCGCAAAAAATCACTGTGCCAAAGAAAAGCACTGGAGAACAGCAAAAACATTAGGTAAAAGGATTCATAAATTCCTTCTTTTTCTTTTCATTGGTGCTGTTTTTCTGGCAGGGTTTCTGTGTCTAATTTAAGGACATAATAAATGATGTAATGTTTTAAAAGTTTGCGCAAAAGGGAAAAAGACACATATTCATTAACCTAAAGAGAGTGGAGTATACACTTTACACCTGGGTATAGATAAAACACAGGATCCATTTACAATAGGCAATTTCATAGCTGCCCTCCTCCCCTCCCTGCACAGTGACCTCTGCACTGGTCACATAGCATGTCTGTTACAGTTGTGCTCCGGCTGGATTCGACGTCCGTCATCGCTCTCTGTTCCTGTTGCTGGCGGGGCTGTGATTCGCATCACGGGACGCGCCCACATGCAAATCTCAGCCCGTCGCTCACCTTCCTGTGTCTTTGCTCCCTGATGTCCCTGTAGCTCCAGCATATGTGCCTCCGTCCCCTAGGTCGCGCCCGTGCTGGAGCTCTGTTACTTAAAGGGCTAATACCCAATTAGTTTAAGCACCTGTCCCCTGGTCCATAAGGATCTGCTCCTCCCTGCTCCCTTGGCCGGATCTTTGTTGTCTGTCCTTGTTCCTGAGTCCTAGTCCTGTTCCTGAGTCCAAGCCCTGTTCCAGTGTCCTAGCCCTGTTCCAGAGTCCTTATTCCTGTCCCTAGTTCCGGCCTCTCCTGTTCCTTTGTTCTACCTGCCATGTCCTGCCAGTCTGTGTCTGTACCACGTCACCCCCCAGCTACCTGTGTGGATGAGTCATGCCAGGGGTAGCGACCTGGGTGTCACCCGCCGCAGCAAGACCATCCCGCTTTGCGGCAGGCTCTGGTGAAGACCGGTGGCACCTAAGACCCCGCTCCCTGGCACGGCTCAAGTCTCCATCCACACAGGCCTAGAGAATCCACCACCTGCTGTACTCCTGCCGTGATTCCTAACAGGGAATTGTAACAATGTCTAGAACACTCTCCTAAATATGTCAATAATTGCTTTTAATTCTCCCGTCAGAATGGAGCTATAGGTCACACATATACAGAA
This sequence comes from Hyla sarda, assembly GCF_029499605.1. Lineage (NCBI taxonomy): Eukaryota > Metazoa > Chordata > Amphibia > Anura > Hylidae > Hyla > Hyla sarda. The sequence continues at coordinate 39,259,570 of NC_079191.1, forward strand.
CCTGGTTATCTTGTGTTGTCTACTGTAAACAACAAATCCAAAAATAAGAGCAAATGGAGTCGTTAGTGAAAGTATAAAACAAATGGTTTATTGATATACATTAAAAACCAAACACACATATATGATGGGGAAACAATGCATCAAGAAATGCGACATCACCGGACACCCTGCATCAAGGATGTAAATCATGGGGCACAAACCATGCTGTGATAATACTATAAGAAAGTATGCATGAGCACCAGTACAAACACAGTAGATAATCTCAGTAAGAGTAATCGTACCTGCATAAAGGGCATGTAAGGATAAGGTGCTGCATGCTGGTTATCATGTAAGATGACCGAATAAAGTGCAGAAAGTAATGGCAGAAAGCGAAAACAATCCCACACAGGACCGAGGTGGTCACTACAGGGGCCAGGATGACGCCACTCCAATGCACGTTTTGGCACGCTGACCCTGCTTCCCTGTAGTGACCACCTCGGTCCTGTGTGGGATTGTTTTCGCTTTCTGCCATTACTTTATGCACTTTATTCGGTCATCTTACATGATAACCAGCATGCAGCACCTTATCCTTACATGCCCTTTATGCAGGTACTATTACTCTTACTGAGATTATCTACTGTGTTTGTACTGGTGCTCATGCATACTTTCTTATAGTATTATCACAGCATGGTTTGTGCCCCAAGATTTACATCCTTGATGCAGGGTGTCCGGTGATGTCGCATTTCTTGATGCATTGTTTCCCCATCATATATGTGTGTTTGGTTTTTAATGTATATCAATAAACCATTTGTTTTATACTTTCACTAACGACTCCATTTGCTCTTTTTTGGGGGTTTGTGTTCATTTCGGAGTCTTACGTTATTTTTGGGCAGTACTTTCTTAGGTGGTGTTACTAGTAGTTCTTTTTGTACTATATCCCTTCTAACCCTTTCTGTTTCTGTCTGGTTTGTTTTTGTTGTAGACAACAAATGGAGAGGCAATGCACAAACACGGCCCACTGCACTATTCTTACAGGACACTTGGGTCCCCCTTTCCAAAACCCTGGGGGGTCCCAGCGGATAGACACTTTTACCCTATGCTATGGATAAGTGTTATACACTTTAATACTCCTTTAAATAGATTTTTTGTGGGCCAGCACAATTAAGGCGATATAAAATTCTATAGTTTTTTTAAATTTTATTTATGAATTTAGTACTTCTGCACAATAAATAAATATATTGAAATAGCCCCTGTCATTTGAACAAACTTTACATAAATCAATAGTACAGGTAAATATAAGAAACTTTGCAATATATCTTATTAGCAAAAAAAAATGCTTCTGTCTCCTGTTATCAAAACCCCCACAGATATCCATCACAGATTAAAAAAAGAAGCCCTGGCTCATGACAGACATATACAAAGCATGAAGGGTTTTAAGAGGTTGTCTGGTTTAACTATGTTGCTGCAATTTAAAGGGGTATTCCAGGAAAAAAATACATGAGCGCTGTATGAAGACTGTACAGAAAAGAATAGTGGGAAATATAAAGGGGTATTCTAGTCCAATTGTTTTTCTTTAAGCATCTGTAACACTGGGACCCCAGGATTTCAAAAATGAGGCCCGTGCTTTCACAGTTGCATGGGGTGATTTTTTTCCCCATGTTGATTTTTACACTACCCACAGAGTGAAGTGAAACTGTGCAAACATTTGGGATCTTTTAAAAACCTTACACCAGCTAATCTATCCCACCTACATCTCCCAGAAAGGAAAAATGGTAAGCAACGTACAAGTGTAGCAAAAAGATGATGTCAAGAAAGGCTATATATACTGGAGTGAAGACTGCCACTAAATATGGTGAATTATAAATTCCTCTGGTCAATCTCTGTTACTGACTCGTCTAACTATGATTGATAGAACATTATTGATAGAATGACTAGAAAACAATGATGTTAGAGGGGGAATATGCAGTATCCCAAACTATGGGGGATATGGCTAGTAAAAAGTCTAAAATTGTAAATATAAATGTAGTTAGAGAAAAGAAACCGTCTGGCACCGCTAGCTATGGATCACTCCTCTATTATGCAGTATAAATAGTCAGCATTCAGCACGTGTGTCAGTCTTAGAATAGTTTCGATCGTGGCGGTTCTCTTATCCCTGAAGAGCAAGACTTTAGCATATATAAGCAATAGAGAACATGTGGGTAATGCACTCACCACCAGTCTTGATCGATGCAAGAAATCCAGGCTTTATTAGATTCAAAGCATAAGGATACATCCAGTTGGACAGACACACAGGGAGCAATGGTGGACAGGTGAGGTGGGGGGGGGGGGCGTACACAGGGGCGGCAACAAGTTTCACGCACAAAGGCGCTTCCTCTGGCCCGTGAACGGGCCAGAGGAAGCGCCTTTGTGCGTGAAACTTGTTGCCGCCCCTGTGTACGCCCCCCGCCTCACCTGTCCACCATTGCTCTGTGAACGGGCCAGAGGAAGCGCCTTTGTGCACAAAACTTGTTGCCGCCCCTTTGTACGCCCCCCCGCCTCACCTGCCCACCGTTGCTCTGTGAACGGGCCGGAGGAAGTGCCTTTGTGCCCAAAACTTGTTGCCGTCCCTGTGTACGCCCCCCGCCTCACCTGTCCACCGTTGCTCTGTGAACGGGCCAAAGGAAGCGGCTTTGCGCACAAAACTTGTTGCCGTCCCTGTGTACGTCCCCCCACCTCACCTGTCCACCGTTTCTCCCTGTGTGTCTGTCCAACTGGATGTATCCTTATGCTTTGAATCTAATAAAGCCTGGATTTCTTGCACCGATCAAGACTGATGGTGAGTGCATTACCCACATGTTCTCTATTGCTTATATAAAATTGTAAATAGCCATAAAATAATATAAAAAATGAAAATAGCTATACTCCTGACTTCTCCAAACCCGGCACAGTGCGATCTGTCAATCAAGCAAGTTTACTTTAACAGTGAGTAGGAGCGGGTCATGTATTAGACATCTTTGGCTGCATCTTATCTCTTAAGGGATATGGTTTTGACATGATGAACATGTACGAGTCTCTCCCCTGAGGACAGATGGCACGGGACTGTCTGGCTGTCCTCACACAGGTTAGGTGGAGATAATATACTGAAATAGCACACCATTTTTTTTTTTTTTTAAATGATCTTAGTTGAATTGTTATCTATATGCAGTAAACACAGTGTCATAAAAAATGCAATGTTTCAGGCTTCCCAGAGCTCTTATTTAGGCTTCAGGGAAAAGAGTGTTGTGTCTGTACTGGGACTTGGCATAGTAATGTCCCACGTGGAGTGTTTGGGCACTACCAGATCCCAGTACACACATAGTTTTCTTTTCCCTGAAGAAGGGCTCTTGGCAGCCCTAAACAATAACAAATATGTTTTGGAAAAGCTCTAAATTTAAGCCTTTTATTAGACGTACGTTAAGATTCAAGTGGGTAAAGAAAAACTTAAGTTACCTTACTGAAATGATATACAAGCTACTGTATATATAATTTTGTCACTCAGGGACAGGATAAAGATATTGGCCTGATTTACTAAGAGTGGGGTGTAGTTTTCTTTGTGGGTTTTAATTCCCTACATTTTGCTTTTTTTACACATGCTCTGATCTGTCGGGTTTTCCTCAGCTCAAATACACCACATTTTATGTGGAAACCTTAGTAAATATGTTGGGTTTCTGTTTTTTTTCGGTTGCTCCATTTTCAGCGACCATGCTCCCTTTCTTCGACGGTCACACACATTTTTTTAGTTATTCTTGGTAAAATTGAGAGAGTTAGTCGGTTTTTTTTCAATTCTGACGAAAATTCTGGGGCAGACAGAATTTCTGGCACAATGCGCCAGAATCTGGCGCACAACCCGACAAAACATGTCGGGTTTACAATTGTAAATCTGGGCCATTGTTGTAGATGTGCCTATTTTAATCCATGCAAGAACTCCATGTCAGGGCAAACAGAAATCAGAAGGGGACAAGTAGTCATCAGACTCTCTCACCATTTACTTCTCCAGGATGTGATAGCATGTGGTGAATTGATCAATGCACAAGACCAAGACACAATATTTTTACTTAAAGAGTTTTTGAAGCCTCGTCAAAAATATGCACTGTCATTATCCATTTGGAACCTTCACGGATTGGGATTCTTTTGTGGGCCCCATTCCCTAACTTTTGTCTTGCTGCCCAATGTTAGTGAAACCCTTCTAGGTCTATTTGAGATCGGTGGAGACCATTTTTCAATTGACAATCCACAAATTGAAACAAGATTGTCAATGGGGTGGTCAACACTGCTCCCGATCGTGTGTGAACCTGTTTTCCCTGTTGAGAACTGTGAAGTGGTGGCTGCCCAGCTGACAGTCTTGGACCTCAATAGCATATCATGGTCTGAAATTACTCGCCCTAGAACAAAGGTTCTAGAACAAAGAGCACCCGAATCTTTGCAGCAATGGCTCCACAGGGATAATATTGGTGCATGTTTTTTGTTAGAGGCAACAGTTTTTCTCTAAAGAGACTTTACTACTATTAGAAGCGATATAGGACATTCTGGTACTGAAATTTTTGATTGGGGTCCAAAAGATCTCAGAATGAATGTGCCACAGCACTATTTCTACACACCATGCAGAGGTCTACAACACAGCCCAACTTCCCTTCAGTGGAGTTTCAAGCAGGTAGATGGGACTACTGTGCAGGGGAAAAAGCAAAACGGATGTAGGTGCAGATTTAGGCATTCTTTACCCTGTTGCAGAGATCTTGAGGTTTGGTCGAGAGGTTTTGCGGCATCTCCCTGCAGCGAGTCGATAGGTTCAGGATTGCAGTGGCAGCCATGTGCGCGGCTTCCATATCGTGGGAGTAATCGAAGCTGCTTTTGCTACATGTACTACTGGCACTGCTGCCTCCACCACAACTCATATTGCTACTGCTGCTGCTGGGGGCATAGCTGCTCGTTGTGCTGCTTGTTGGGCTGGAGTTCTTACAGTAACGTTTAGCTGCGGAGGGAAAAAAAACATGTGTTAAATCAATTGTTTTGAAACAACAGGAATTCTCCGCAGAGATCTCGCACTGACTTCCTTCAATACGAGCTTCCATGCTGAATGTTTTAGTTTTAGAGTAGGGATAGCTGACCTATGGCTCTTCATCTTGTTCATCTGCAGAAATCTAAACTGTTGCCCTGTCATGGGATAGAGCGTTATGTGATCAAGTAGCCACTTCTATAAGAGACGCTGGTGTCCAAAATCGAAAAACATTCTGCTGTTGTAGGGGACCTCTTGGTAGATCTCACTTGCTGAAATCAATAGACACCCATGGATGGCAGGAATGTAGGCCACCCAAAAACAGTTAATGCAGCACATACCTTCTACAATATTTTGGTGATACCTTAGACAGTTGTGTCATTGGGTAGGCCTTCAGGAGGAGGATAAGGTTGACTACAAAAACAGAGGCTTGGTTAGGCTAGGAAAGAGGGGAGCACTGCAGGAGCAACTTACCATTTCTCTCCCCTTGGTCCAAGCATTGCCCACCATACAGGGTGCTGATACCTTCCAGCACAGGACATAATGTGGAACAAAAAAAGTACTAAGAGCTAGGAGTTAGAAGCAGTTAGTATAAGAATTTTAATCTGGGAGTCTAATATTTTTTCCCTGAAATGTTAGGTCTAAATTAAGGGGTCTGGAATAATTCTGGTCTGGGGTCTTTTTAATTTAGGGGTTCGGGGATCTGACTAAAATTAAGGTCTAAAATAAGGTCTGGTTAACTTTGGGTTTTGTCTGGAGTATGATTAAGGTTGGGTTGGGTCTCCATTGATTTATTTTGTTTTTTTTGTGGGGTCTGAATCATTTTGGGGTTAGTAATGACACTAATAGAATTTAAGGTCTAATCTAAGGTCTAATTTAATCTAGCATTAGGTCTGCGGTCTGAGTCGTTTTGGAGTCTGGTCTGGGATCTGATTAATTTTGGGTCTAATCAGGGGTTTGATTAATTTTGAGGTTAGGTCTGGGGTCTGGTTAAAGTTGAAGTCTAATCTAAGGTTTGATTAATTTTGGGCTTAGTTTGGGATCTATTTTAGTTTGAAACCTGGTTTGGATTTGTATAATGTTTGGTAAGGGGTCTAATTCATTTTGGGGTTGGGTCTTGTCGATTTTGGGATCTACCTCTTCAGACATTATAGCCCTGGCACTTTTATCTGATGAGATCCCTGTTAATATGCCACAAAAAATGGGAAAAGGGTTGTATATACTTGCACATCTTTACCTGGAACCTTAGGTCAGTAAAGCTATAGGGAGTAAAATATTACTTATTCATGTAATTGTAGCCGCATGAGTTACGGACCATACAGCCAGGATTATGCCATCTAGGTACTCTTTTTCTACAATTACTTATACATTTTCCTAAAATGTAACTAATAGTGATAATGCTTTGGCTTCTGTGGTGTACATGAACTGCCATTCTTAAAATAGTATTTTTTATTCAAATAAAGCTAATGATTTAATATACCTTCCTAGGGGTCCGATGTCACTTTTTTTCTGACACAAAGCTCCAAATGTCCTGCATAGACACAGAATTAAATGAAACCATTCTGGCTGCCAGTAGTGGATGAAGCTTAGGAGCTTACTGCATACTGGATTAGTGTTGATTTTAATGCTCATTAGCTCCCTCTAGCTGTAAGTGCAGGAAGTCAGAATTTTTAGTTGTCCATGCAGGAGATATATGACAAAATTAACAAGCAAAGAATTTTGGACCTAGAATAAAAATAGTTTAAGATTTACAAAACCTAAAGTATTGTATTATATAATAAATAGTAACTTATTTTTATAATAAACTAAATGAACTAAATAATAAACTAAAGACAGAGTTTCAGTGTTTTTTTGGCACTTACCATCATATCCTTTTGGAGATATATCCCTGGACTGCACCTTTGGCGCTATAGCCCTCTTTCCGTATGCATGGTTTTCATAATTGTTATATTCAAACGTGGTCTTTGAATATTTTTCCAGTTCCTTGGCCAAGTTGGAGCGAGGTGTGGTCGTTGATACATTGTTCCTGTAACCGTACTGTGGAATTTCTAATTGTTTTACAAAACACATAGGCCTAGAAAGAAATGAGCCTTTTGTAGCATTATATGCACTTTACTTTAGTAACTTTAGTATTCAAATGATTATCTGTACTGTTTGTACTTTGCACATGGTAAATAAAGGCTAAACTGGAAGAAGAACTACTTGAGCAGAAAATTCGATAGAAGGTGTAGAGTATGTAATCTTTTGATTTGGGCACTATGTATAGATGTCTATTAGGTTGAGATGAAGAACGTATTTTAGTGGGATTATCTCATCACGACAAGAGATACAAGATTCCAAGAAATGGGAGATCAATTGCGCTGCCACCAAACTTCCACTTGATGATAGGTAGTATAGTTTTATTACAAATAAAAGGATCCACGCAACGCGTTTCAAAGCCGCTCTGGCTTTTTCATCAGGCCTGACAAAAAAGCCAGAGTAGCTTTGAAACGCGTTGCGTGGAAACTATACTACATACCTATCAAGTGGAAGTTTGGTGGCAGCGTGATTGATCTCCCATTTCTTGGAATCTTGTATCTCTTGTGCGCTGGGACGCAGGGAGCCGCAGCCGCCGCCGCTCAGGATTGTGAATTATAAGCTTTGAGTGTTGTGCCTCCATTTGCATAACACCACCAGCTGAGTGCATTTTGATCGAGTATCTGCACCATTCCTGCATCGTAGTGGATTCCACCCAGGGGAGCGCACCCTGTGTTTCTTTTGTATATCTTATCACGACGTCCAGGTCAATATGTTTAAATATAGCGTGTGATCGTCATGCGAAAGGACACCCAACTTGGGACCTCCCTTTATGAACCAGGCCGGATGGGATATGGCCAGATAAAACATCGACTGGTACTGTGGGGTTCTGTATAACCCCTTATTCAGGGTGTAGGCAAAAAATATTACAATACCAGTATGCAAAAAAATGTTGATAAGAAAGTGATAATGTGTCGGTATAATATAGTATATTATCTCACGAGGTTGGAGCATGCGCCATGAATTCTCAGTTGGTTTGTAGTCAATTGGTTGCGAAATAATGTGTAAGTCTGAAGCTTGAAACAACGTGTGGACATGCGCATTAGTATCTGTTAATGAACAAGTTAGGGGCTTTCTTTGCAGCACAAACTGCCAACAATTGGCTATAGCAGACTGATACAGCAAACCAATGCGAGAAGGATAAGTGATAACCTTTAAGAGATGATTTCCCTCTGGGCATTGTCCACAGCAGTACATAGGTCGTACTACTCATCCTCTGCATCTCAGATTAAACCAGCATAGACAAAATATAAGAAAGAAATACTTGCTCCATGGTGTTTCCAAACATGTCCCTTTGTCACTTCCTAACAGTGAGAACCCCATCACAATCGAACCTATTGATTATGTATCTGTCATGATTAATAACAGATTTGAACAACTAAAGAGATCGGAAATATTTTGGATGTATAAAATGCTAACTTTATCTCCCCATGATCGACGAGATGAGGGAAATTGTCTCTTAAAGGTTATTACTTACCCTTCTCGCCATAGATTTGCTGTATCAGTCCGCTATATTTAACTGTTGGCAATTTGTGCTGCAAAGAAAGCACCTTACTTGTGCATCAACAGATACTATTGCGCATGTCCACACGGCTCGTCGACACGGTCCAGACACCCGGAAGGATATTTCTGTTTGCTTTATTACTGCCTGTAATCAAGATTGCACATGTGCCTGACGAAGAGCCCGGTCCTGGCTGGAAATGCTGTTTTATTTTGCATTGCATGGTTTTCATTGGAATAAGCTGGTTTTCATCTATACTATTTCCTTGAGGTCTGCGCCCTTCCTGACGTCCCACTTTAGAGGGATATTTTTGCCTACACCCTGCTATTGACAATTTTCGACCAGACGTCACCACCAGATTGCTAGAGGGACCGTGAGGCTGCGGCCACTTTATACATGCTACTCCAGATGTTAGGCTCTTAGTATAACTCTGTCAGGTAAGGGACCATTCAATTGTCCCTTCACCAGTATTTCTTTACCATAGGGTAATCTGCACGAGGTGCGCACCATTTGTTTATCTTTTGTTTACTTATTTATTAATAATGAATTTCAAGTTACTTATGTGCATGGCTATTTATTCATTTACTTGCCTTAAAACACGATCAGATGCTTGACTGGACTTTGATGCATCACAACTTTGATGTTTCTCTTGAGCTTTTGCTAGTTTTTCTGCAGCAGCAATAGGACATCCTGAAAGACTGCGGAAGAATAGGGTTTGTCATTTTAGATCAATGCTGAACATCTACTAATCTCTACCTCTCATATCTACCTATCTATCTATCTATGTATCTATCTCCTATCTATCTATCTTTTTATCTATCTATCTGTCTATCTCCTATCTATCTATCTATCTATCTATCTGTCTATCTCCTATCTATCTATATCCTATCTATCTATCTATCTATCTATCTTTTTATCTAAATAGGTGAAATAGAATGCAGCACACCACTGTTGTAGTCAAAACAAATAGATTTATTCCATAGCGTGCAGAGGACTACGTTTCACCGGTCTCACACCAACTTGATAAAGCCGGTGTGAGACCGGTGAAACGTAGTCCTCTGCACACTGTTACGCCGAGCGCTCCGGGTCCCCGCTCCTCCCCGGAGCGCTCGCTACACTCTCCTCACTGCAGCGCTCCGGTCAGATCCACTGACCCGGGGCGCTGCGATACTGCCTCCAGCCGGGATGCGATTCGCGATGCGGGTAGCGCCCGCTCGCGATGCGCACCCCGGCTCCCGTACCTGACTCGCTCTCCGTCGGTCCTGTCCCGGCGCGCGCGGCCCCGCTCCTTAGGGCGCGCGCGCGCCGGGTCTTTGCGATTTAAAGGGCCACTGCGCCGCTGATTGGCGCAGTGGTTCCAATTAGTCTGATCACCTGTGCACTTCCCTATATCACCTCACTTCCCTTGCACTTCCTTGCCGGATCTTGTTGCCATTGTGCCAGTGAAAGCGTTTCCTTGTGTGTTCCTAGCCTGTGTTCCAGACCTCCTGCCGTTGCCCCTGACTACGATCCTTGCTGCCTGCCCCGACCTTCTGCTACGTCCGACCTTGCTTCTGTCTACTCCCTTGTACCGCGCCTATCTTCAGCAGCCAGAGAGGTGAGCCGTTGCTAGTGGATACGACCTGGTCACTACCGCCGCTGCAAGACCATCCCGCTTTGCGGCGGGCTCTGGTGAAAACCAGTAGTGACTTAGAACCGATCCACTAGCACGGTCCACGCCAATCCCTCTCCGGCACAGAGGATCCACTACCTGCCAGCCGGCATCGTGACAGTAGATCCGGCCATGGATCCCGCTGAAGTTCCTCTGCCAGTTGTCGCTGACCTCACCACGGTGGTCGCCCAGCAGTCACAACAGATAGCGCAACAAGGCCAACAGCTGTCTCAACTGACCGTTATGCTACAGCAGTTACTACCACAGCTTCAGCAGTCATCTCCTCCGCCAGCTCCTGCACCTCCTCCGCAGCGAGGGGCCGCTCCTGGTCTACGCCTATCCTTGCCGGATAAATTTGATGGGGACTCTAAGTTTTGCCGTGGCTTTCTTTCCCAATGTTCCCTGCATCTGGAGATGATGTCGGACCAGTTTCCCACTGAAAGGTCTAAGGTGGCTTTCGTAGTCAGCCTTCTGTCTGGAAAAGCCCTGTCTTGGGCCACACCGCTCTGGGACCGCAATGACCCCGTCACTGCCTCTGTACACTCCTTCTTCTCGGAAATCCGAAGTGTCTTTGAGGAACCTGCCCGAGCCTCTTCTGCTGAGACTGCCCTGTTGAACCTGGTCCAGGGTAATTCTTCCGTTGGCGAGTATGCCGTACAATTCCGTACTCTTGCTTCAGAATTATCCTGGAATAATGAGGCCCTCTGCGCGACCTTTAAAAAAGGCCTATCCAGCAACATTAAAGATGTTCTGGCCGCACGAGAAATCCCTGCTAATCTACATGAACTCATTCACCTAGCCACTCGCATTGACATGCGTTTTTCCGAAAGGCGTCAGGAGCTCCGCCAAGATATGGACTCTGTTCGCACGAGGCGTTTCTTCTCCTCGGCTCCTCTCTCCTCTGGTCCCCTGCAATCCGTTCCTGTGCCTCCCGCCGTGGAGGCTATGCAGGTCGACCGGTCTCGCCTGACACCTCAAGAGAGGACACGACGCCGCATGGAGAACCTCTGCCTGTACTGTGCTAGTACCGAACACTTCCTGAGGGATTGTCCTATCCGTCCTCCCCGCCTGGAAAGACGTACGCTGACTCCGCACAAAGGTGAGACAGTCCTTGATGTCTACTCTGCTTCTCCACGTCTTACTGTGCCTGTGCGGATGTCTGCCTCTGCCTTCTCCTTCTCTACTATGGCCTTCTTGGACTCTGGATCTGCAGGAAATTTTATTTTGGCCTCTCTCGTCAACAGGTTCAACATCCCAGTGACCAGTCTCGCCAGACCCCTTTACATCAATTGTGTAAACAATGAAAGATTGGACTGTACCATACGTTTCCGCACGGAGCCCCTTCTAATGAGCATCGGATCTCATCACGAGAGGATTGAACTTTTGGTCCTCCCCAATTGCACTTCTGAAATTCTCCTTGGACTTCCCTGGCTTCAACTTCATTCCCCAACCCTGGATTGGTCCACTGGGGAGATCAAGAGTTGGGGGCCCTCTTGTTCCAAGGACTGTCTAAAACCGGTTCCCAGTAACCCTTGCCGTGACTCTGTGGTTCCTCCAGTAACCGGTCTCCCTAAGGCCTATATGGACTTTGCGGATGTTTTTTGCAAAAAACAAGCTGAGACTCTACCTCCTCACAGGCCTTATGATTGTCCTATCGACCTCCTCCCGGGCACTACTCCACCCCGGGGCAGAATTTATCCTCTGTCCGCCCCAGAGACTCTTGCCATGTCTGAATACGTCCAGGAAAATTTGAAAAAGAGCTTTATCCGTAAATCCTCCTCTCCTGCCGGAGCCGGATTTTTCTTTGTGTCCAAAAAAGATGGCTCCCTACGTCCTTGCATTGACTACCGCGGTCTTAATAAAATCACGGTTAAGAACCGCTACCCCCTACCCCTCATCTCTGAACTCTTTGATCGCCTCCAAGGTGCCCACATCTTTACTAAACTGGACTTAAGAGGTGCTTATAATCTCATCCGCATCAGAGAGGGGGATGAATGGAAAACGGCATTTAACACCAGAGATGGACACTTTGAGTATCTGGTCATGCCCTTTGGCCTGTGCAACGCCCCTGCCGTCTTCCAAGACTTTGTTAATGAAATTTTTCGTGATCTTTTATACTCCTGTGTTGTTGTATATCTGGACGATATCCTGATTTTTTCTGCCAATCTAGAAGAACACCGCCAGCATGTCCGTATGGTTCTTCAGAGACTTCGTGACAATCAACTCTATGCCAAAATTGAGAAATGTCTGTTTGAATGCCAATCTCTTCCTTTTCTAGGATACTTGGTCTCTGGCCAGGGACTACAAATGGATCCAGACAAACTCTCGGCCGTCTTAGATTGGCCACGCCCCTCCGGACTCCGTGCTATCCAACGCTTTTTGGGGTTCGCCAATTATTACAGGCAATTTATTCCACATTTTTCTACCGTTGTGGCCCCTATCGTGGCTTTAACCAAAAAAAATGCCGATCCCAAGTCTTGGCCTCCTCAAGCGGAAGACGCCTTTAAACGACTCAAGTCTGCCTTTTCTTCGGCTCCCGTGCTCTCCAGACCTGACCCTTCCAAACCCTTCCTATTGGAGGTTGATGCCTCCTCAGTGGGAGCTGGAGCTGTTCTTCTACAAAAAAATTCTTCCGGGCATGCTGTCACTTGTGGTTTTTTTTCTAGGACCTTCTCTCCGGCGGAGAGGAACTACTCCATCGGGGATCGAGAGCTTCTAGCCATCAAATTAGCACTTGAGGAATGGAGGCATCTGCTGGAGGGATCAAGATTTCCAGTTATTATTTACACCGATCACAAGAACCTCTCCTACCTCCAGTCTGCCCAACGGCTGAATCCTCGCCAGGCCCGGTGGTCTCTGTTCTTTGCCCGATTTAATTTTGAAATTCACTTTCGGCCTGCCGATAAGAACATTAGGGCCGATGCTCTCTCTCGTTCCTCGGATGCTTCGGAAGTTGAACTCTCTCCGCAACACATCATTCCTCCTGACTGCCTGATTTCCACTGCTCCAGCCTCCATCAGGCAAACTCCTCCAGGAAAGACCTTTGTTTCTCCACGCCAACGCCTCGGAATCCTCAAATGGGGTCACTCCTCCCATCTCGCAGGTCATGTGGGCATCAAGAAATCTGTGCAACTCATCTCCCGCTTCTATTGGTGGCCGACTCTGGAGACGGATGTTGTGGACTTTGTGCGAGCCTGCACTATCTGTGCCCGGGATAAGACTCCTCGCCAGAAGCCCGCTGGTTTTCTTCATCCCCTGCCTGTCCCCGAACAGCCTTGGTCTCTGATTGGTATGGATTTTATTACTGATTTACCCCCTTCCCGTGGCAACACTGTTATTTGGGTGGTCGTTGATCGATTCTCCAAAATGGCACATTTCATCCCTCTTCCTGGTCTTCCTTCAGCGCCTCAGTTGGCTAAACAATTTTTTGTACACATTTTTCGTCTTCACGGGTTGCCTACGCAGATCGTCTCGGATAGAGGCGTCCAATTCGTGTCTAAATTCTGGAGGGCTCTCTGTAAACAACTCAAGATTAAATTAAATTTTTCTTCTGCATATCATCCCCAATCCAATGGACAAGTAGAAAGAATTAACCAGGTCTTGGGTGATTATTTACGACATTTTGTTTCCTCCCGCCAGGATGACTGGGCAGATCTCCTTCCATGGGCCGAATTCTCGTATAACTTCAGAGTCTCTGAATCTTCCTCCAAATCCCCATTTTTCGTGGTGTACGGCCGTCACCCTCTTCCCCCCTCCCTACCCCCTTGCCCTCTGGTCTGCCCGCTGTGGATGAAATTTCTCGTGACCTTTCCATCATATGGAGAGAGACCCAAAATTCTCTCTTACAGGCTTCATCACGCATGAAGAAGTTCGCGGATAAGAAAAGAAGAGCTCCTCCCATTTTTTCCCCTGGAGACAAGGTATGGCTCTCCGCTAAATATGTCCGCTTCCGTGTCCCTAGCTACAAGTTGGGACCACGCTATCTTGGTCCTTTCAAAATTTTGTGCCAGATTAATCCTGTCTCTTACAAACTTCTTCTTCCTCCTTCTCTTCGTATTCCTAATGCCTTTCACGTTTCTCTTCTTAAACCACTCATCATCAACCGTTTCTCTCCCAAATCTGTTCCTCCCACTCCTGTTTCCGGCTCCTCGGACATCTTCTCCGTCAAAGAGATTCTGGCATCAAAAAAGGTCAGAGGGAAAACCTTTTTTTTAGTGGATTGGGAGGGTTGTGGTCCAGAAGAGAGATCCTGGGAACCTGAGGACAATATCCTAGACAAAAGTCTGCTCCTCAGGTTCTCAGGTTCTAAGAAGAGGGGGAGACCCAAGGGGGGGGGTACTATTACGCCGAGCACTCCGGGTCCCCGCTCCTCCCCGGAGCGCTCGCTACACTCTCCTCACTGCAGCGCTCCGGTCAGATCCACTGACCCGGGGCGCTGCGATACTGCCTCCAGCCGGGATGCGATTCGCGATGCGGGTAGCGCCCGCTCGCGATGCGCACCCCGGCTCCCGTACCTGACTCGCTCTCCGTCGGTCCTGTCCCGGCGCGCGCGGCCCCGCTCCTTAGGGCGCGCGCGCGCCGGGTCTTTGCGATTTAAAGGGCCACTGCGCCGCTGATTGGCGCAGTGGTTCCAATTAGTCTGATCACCTGTGCACTTCCCTATATCACCTCACTTCCCTTGCACTTCCTTGCCGGATCTTGTTGCCATTGTGCCAGTGAAAGCGTTTCCTTGTGTGTTCCTAGCCTGTGTTCCTGACCTCCTGCCGTTGCCCCTGACTACGATCCTTGCTGCCTGCCCCGACCTTCTGCTACGTCCGACCTTGCTTCTGTCTACTCCCTTGTACCGCGCCTATCTTCAGCAGCCAGAGAGGTGAGCCGTTGCTAGTGGATACGACCTGGTCACTACCGCCGCTGCAAGACCATCCCGCTTTGCGGCGGGCTCTGGTGAAAACCAGTAGTGACTTATAACCGATCCACTAGCACGGTCCACGCCAATCCCTCTCCGGCACAGAGGATCCACTACCTGCCAGCCGGCATCGTGACACACGCTATGGAATAAATCTATTTGTTTTGACTGCAACAGTGGTGTGCTGCATTCTATTTCACCTATTTTGATTGAGGAACCGGTGGACCCAGGCTCCAATTATGCGAGCACCCAATACTGACTATCACCTGATTCTACTTGATGTGCTGCTTCTATTTGGATTTTTTATCTTTTTATCTATCTATCTGTCTATCTCCTATCTATCTATCTATCCATCTCATATCTATCTATCTATCTATCTATATCTATATATCTCATATCTATCTATATATCCATCTCATATCTATCTTTTCTTTTTTACAAATAAAAATAAAAAAATGTATTGAAAAGTTTTCCAGAAGTGTACAAAACAGAAGGCACAATTATTCAACATAGGTTCAAAGCAATTTATATAAAACAGGGGAAACAAGGGTTTCCCAACAATGTATGCGCGTCAGCTGCTTAAAAGGTCAATGACACACCACGTATGTGGCGTGTCGAGTAGTTAAGCATATCTATCTATCTCATATCTATCTATCTCATATCTATCTATCTATCCATATCTATCTATCTATCTCATATCTATCGATCTATCTATCCATATCTATCTATCTATCTCATATCTATCTATCTATCTATCTATCTCTCTCATATCTATCTCATATCTATCTCATATCTATCTATATATCTTTTTATCTATATCTATCTATCACATATCTATCCATCTCATATCTATCTATATATGCATCTCATATCTATCTATCTCATATCTATCTATCTATCTATCCATATCTATCTATCTATCTATCTCATATCTATCCATATCTATCTATCCATCTATATCCATCTATCTATCCATCTATATATATGTAATATTCAATTATTTTGCTTTGTATCTATCCAATAAACAGTACACAGGCATCACCATAACACTTTTTGTGGTAGAAGAACCATGCAAAACTGGCACCACAGTACCTTATATGTTTCTACGCACAACCCTGAATACATTCTATCTGATTATATAAGATGAATTTGAAAATTTTACTACTGTCATTATGTTACCACCTCTAGAAATAAATATTTTGGTGAATTTAATAAAAAAGAGATGTCATACAATTTACAGTACGTGAAGGGCTACCATCAGGAGAAAGTGTTTTCACTTTGTGCCAAAAAATAAATCCCCAGATCACACATTTCTTCATCTTGGTATATGACAAACGTAAACTTTTCAGTAGTTTAAGAAAGCAAAGTAAGCACCAGCTGTCATCTCGTCAATGCAAGGGGGACTACAAGAAAGTGCTGGTGTAGTAGAAATGTCCGTCTGTAGCGGTTCCAGGGATGCTGCGCCTACCTTCTGTGAGAATTCCTGTTGCTGTTTACATGGCCTCTCCCGGTGCAACCTGGCGTAGGGCACTTTAGAACATTTTCATGCATTGCAAGAACTTGGCAGGAAGACAACAAAACGTAGAAGAAAGGAATCAGTATCAAAATGGAATACATTAAAAATATCATCGCTATAGATATTTATGTCGGGCAACTACTTGATGGTTGATTTTTTGACAATTTTTGCTGCTATGTATCTATCTAATATCTATCTATCACATATCTATCTATCTCATATCTATCTAGCTATCTCATATCTATCTATCTCATATCTATCTATCTATCTATCTATCTCATATCTATCTATCTACTGTATCTATCTATCTATCTATCTATCTCATATCTATCTATATCATATCTATCCCATATCTATCTATCTCATATCTATCTATCTATATATATATATATATATACCCCATATCTATCTATCTCACATCTATCTATCTATCTATCTATCTATCTATCTATCTCATATCTATCTATCTATCTATCTATCTCATATCTATCTATCTATCTCATATCTATCTATCTCATATCTATCTCATATCTAGCTATTTATCTATCTATCTCATATATATCTATCTATTTATCTATCTATATCATATTTATCCCATATCTATCTATCTATTTATCTATCTATCTCATATCTATCTCATATCTATCTATCTATCTCATATCTATCTATCTATATCATATCTATCCCATATCTATCTATCTATCTATCTATATATACCCCATATCTATCTATCTCATATCTATCTATTTATCTATCTATCTATCCCATATCTATCTATCTATCTATCTCATATCTATCTATCTATTGATCTATCTCATATCTATCTATTGATCTATCTCATATCTATATATTGATCTATTTATCTATTGATCTATCTATTATCTAGAAAAAAATTGACACAGCACTCTGTAATCCTGTGACAGAAGTTGAAATGATCTCATCATGTCTCAGTAAACAAGGAATGTATCAGTCCTCCCTGAGCTCTCCTTTTTCTCTGGATTGTGGAAAGCTGCAACAATTGTTTGTCTGTTATGTTGTGGACTGTGATCATTCTACAGGCGCATCCCCATTCTTTATTTTATGCACCTTGGAAAAGCTACTTTTACAGAGATTTCTTTCTTTCATTCATCTATCTATCAATCACTTACTGTATCTATCACATATCTATCTATCACATATCTATCTATCTATCTATCTATCTAATATCTATCTCATATCTATCTATCTATCTATCTATCTATCTATCTATCTATCTATATCATATCTACCTATCCATCTCATATCTATCTATCTCATATCTATCTCATATCTATCTATCTATCTCATATCTATCTCATATCTATCTATCTCATATCTATCTATCTATCTCATATCTATCTCATATCTATCTAATATCTATCTATCTCATATCTATCTATCTATCTAATATCTATCTATCTCATATCTATCTATCTATCTATCTATCTATCTATCTCATATCTATCTATCTATCTCATATCTATCTATCTATCTAATATCTATCTATCTCATATCTCTCTATCTATCTCATATCTCTCTCTCTCTCTCTCTCTCTCTCTCTCTCTCTCTCTCTCTCTCTCTCTCCCTCTCTCTTTCTCTCTCTCTCTCATATCTATCTATCTCATATCTATCTATCTCTCCCATCTCTCTATCTATCTCATATCTATCTATCTATCTATCTATCTATCTGTCTACCCTTGCCTCTCATATCAATACATATGTCTAGTCATGTTTCCATTTTTATTTATTTATTAGAATATAAAGAATGCATTAAAGGGGTTATCCAGGAAAAAACTTATATATATATATATATATATATATATATATATATATATATATATATATATATATATATCAACTGGCTCCAGAAAGTTAAACAGATTTGTAAATTTCTTCTATTAAAAAATCTTCATCCTTTCAGTACTTATGAGCTTCTGAAGTTGAGTTGTTCTTTTCTCTCTAATGACACGAGTCTCGGGAACCGCCCAATTTAGAAGCAAATCCCCATAGCAAACCTCTTCTACTGTGCAGTTCCCAAGACAAGCAGAGATGTCAGCAGAGAGCACTGTTGCCAGACAGAAAACAACAACTCAACTTCAGCAGCTGATAATTATTGAAAGGTTAAATTATTTTTAATAGAAGTCATTTACAAATCTGTTTAACTTTCTGGAGCCAGTTGATATAACAAAAAAAGTTTTTTCCCCCTGGAAAACCCCTTTAAGCATGCAGGCATTTAAGTTCAAAATGTAATTTTAAAAAAAAATTGTAATTGTATATATTTTTCTTTTATAAATAATTATTACTTATTTTTTAAAATGATTAAATCCTTAGTTAGTTAATTGACATCAAATTTATCAAACTTTTATGCCTTTTACATGCCAGTCTATGCTTATAGGGTCAGGTTTGCTCTTATATATTTTTGTTTTACTGGCTGGTGAAGCAATACATCAATCTGGACATAATGGTACCTAAAGACAAACCTGTACACTGTGATGTAATGTATGCTGGATGCAGTGTACGTGACATTATTGTAAGAAATGAAGATCACATGACCACTTTAAGAACAGCCCAATACAGCAAATACTGTCTGTACATTGGAGTCAGTAATAAGAAAGTATGCAGTAAGCTCCTGAGCTCCCCTAGTGGTGGCTGTAGGTAGAAAGAATTTTATATTTTAACTCTATGTCTATGCCAATGAATATGAATACAGTTTGGGACCCAAACAGCTGTTGCAAAACTACAACTCCCAGCATACCCGGACAGCATTTGGCTGTCCGGGCATGCTGGGAGTTGTAGTTTGCAAAAAAAAAAAAATTCTATAGAATTATTTTTAAAATTTTTAACCCTATGAAATTTAACAGTTTCACAACTTAGAAGGCATCTGTTTATCTCATCATTATATGCACATAACACAACTTACTTTCTGGAGGTACCCGGTCTTTGTGTGGGCAACCTGATAAACTCCGATGGTGGGGATATAGGCCAGTCACATGACCTGTGCCGTCACAGCCAGGGGTGGGACATTTGCTCTCTTTCTTCTCGGACCGTGAGGGATCTGGAGATGGAAAAACAGAAGGTGTAGATCTATAAATAATTCAAAATATACATTGTATGAATACGACAGCACTATAACATTCACTAGGTTGGTATATCACATATTTTCCTTTAATACTATAGTGTAGTAAATCACTAAAATCTAAAATTTATGTTATGCAAAAATGCATTTTAGCTTAAAGGGGTATTCCAGTGTTTAACCCCTTAAGGACCCGGGGTTTTTCCGTTTTTGCATTTTCGTTTTTTCCTCCTAACCTTTAAAAAATCATAACTTTTTCAATTTTTCACCTACAAATCCATATGATGGCTTATTTTTTGCGCCACCAATTCTAATTTGCAATGACGTCAGTAATTTTACCCAAAAATCTACGGCGAAACGGAAAAAAATCAATGTGAGACAAAATAAAAAAATTCAAAAAAATTTGTAACTTTTGGGGGCTTCCGTTTCTGCACAGTATATTTTTCAGTAAAAATGACACCTTATCTTTATTCTCTAGGTTCATATGGTTAAAATGATACCCTACTTATATAGGTTTGATTTTGTCGGACTTCTGGAAAAAATCAAAACTACATGCAGGAAAATGTATACGTATAAAATTGTCATCTTCTGACCCCTATAACTTTTTATTTTTCCGCGTATGGGGCGGTAAGAGGGCTCATTTTTTGCGCCGTGATCTGAAGTTTTTAGCGGTACCATTTTTCCATTGATAGGACTTTTTGATCGCTTTTTATTCATTTTTTCATTATATAAAAAGTGACCAAAAATGCACTATTTTGGACTTTTGGAATTTTTTTGCGCGTACGCCATTGACTGTGCGGTTTAATTAACAATATATTTTTTTATAATTTGGACATTTCCGTACGCGGCAATACAACATATGTATATTTTTATTTACGCAGTTTTTTTTATGGGAAAGGGGTTTTATAGGGAAGGGGTTAAATTATCTTTATTCACTTTTTTTTACATTTTTTTTGCAGTGTTATAGCTCCCATAGGGACCTATAACACTGCACACACTGATCTCTTATACTGATCATTGTTATCCCATAGGGACCTATAACACTGCACACACTGATCTTATACATTGATCACTGGTTTCTCATAGGAAACCAGTGATCGATGATTTTGCCGCATGACTGCTCATGCCTGGATCTCAGGCACTGAGCAGTCATTCAGCAATCGGACAGCGAGGAGGCAGGTAGGGATCCTCGTGCTGTCCTGTAAGCTGTTCGGGATGCCGCGATTTCGCTGTGGCTATCCCGAACAGCCCACTGAGCTAACCGGCATGGTTTTACTTTCATTTTAGACGCGGCGTTCAACTATGAACGCCGCATCTAAAGGGTTAATAGCGCGCGGCACCGCTGTGGCCCCGCGTTATAGATCGGGAGCGGACTCAGAACGTACAGGTACGCCCTGGGTCCTTAACAGGTTAAAAATGTATCCCTAATCTACAGTGTAGGGGATTATAATATTATGAATAATAATAATAATGTATTTCTATTATTATTATTAATAATTGAAAATGTTGCTCTCTATCTTCCCTGGGAGTATCTCTAGAACTACTAAATCCCTTTATCGCTTTTTAATATTGGCCGCTAGAGTGGTTATCCCTCGTTTATAGAAGATTCCTCGCTCCCCAACGATCACAGAATGGTTTACGGAAAATAATAGAATAGGCAGGATGGAGGAACTTTTAATGGCAAATACCCCTAACGTAGACGCACAGCTGAAGCTTTGGTTGGCGTGGACCGATTTCACGCACTCCACAGATTACACGACTATTTATCCTTCTCAAAAATTAAAAATAACTCGAGGGAGCGCTTCAATCTGAAATAAAAGCAGTATGGAAAAAAAACACTCACCCGGTGTGAGCAGTGGGTCCCATATACAATAGGATCCACCGCCAAACACCCTCTGGGCCACGTTGGTATATATAAATATATATATATTTCTATTGCAAGATGTTCCTCCACCGGAGTGGGTATCCAATCAATGCTGGAGAGCGTCAGGGTCTGGGTCCGGATGGACTCCATGTATAACCGTACAGACAATATAGGAAGAAATAGATAAAAATAACCAGCGCTCAGAAGGACATCAGTTTAAAAAATGGGGAGGAAAAGGGGATATACATTAATCTGTTTTATTACTTACTCCACATTGGGGGGGGGGGGATGCAAACTTTATCACAAAAACCCCCCTCCAAGTTGACATAGTGTGGCTGGAGTAGATCATTCCGTCATGACGGATTGATCTACTCCAGCAACACTATATGCTAACATGGAGGGTCTTTTTTGTGATAAAGTTTGCATCCCCCCAACGTGGAGTAAGTCATAAAACGGATTAATGTATATCCCCTTTTCCTCCCCCATTTTTTAAACTGATGTCCTTCTGAGCGCTGGTTATTTTTATCTATTTCTTCCTATATTTTTCCTTCAATTCGGGAGATTGGATGGGGGGTCCCAGAGGATAGGGGATACATTTTTAAACAATGGAGTATCCCTTTAATCCCCTTCAGAAATACTTTGCAGTTACTTAAAGGGAAACTGACACCAGTATAACCCGCACTCACCTACGGGTAAAGGCTAATAGTGAGGGTGATACTGATCCCAATTGTTTTTACCATTTGTTATAGTTCTATTCCTCAGATATGGGCCAAAATGATACTATCACTCCCCCTCCCATAGACTTGCATTGAGGGGGTGGGGCGTGAAATTGTGAGGGGGCGGGGCTATGATGTCACAAGCTCCCGGCGTCGGCTCCAGCATTCGGAACAGTTTGCTCCAAACGTTAAGCAGCGGAGTACCCCATTAATGCTCATTTAGCCATTAATTATTTTACCCAATCTCTCCCCAACATTTGCCATCAGGGAAGAGTCAGAAGGCCATCATTTACTGTAGATGGTTACCTAGTCCCCTGAAATGACTAGTTCAGTCAATATGTATATGTCAGCTTTACTTTACTCATCAGATTATACTTGTTTTACCAACTTTGTATATTTTCAATATTAAATATTTTATATGTTGAGTAGTTTTGGGTTGAGTGAAAGCATTCCTGTAATATTGCTGTGGGGAGGTTCAAAGGGAATCAGTCAGTATATAGTGGGGGTGTTCAGTCACTGCATGGCAGTATTATTTAGTCACATATGGTGGTAAAAATTGGCTTTTATATTTATGACAATAATTGAATACTGGAATGGACCACAATCGCGTTGTGGATAAAGTATAGATGTGTGATGAGTTCAGTTCCGAAGTCAATTAAAGTATGCGCATGTACACATTGGCATCCCATTTTGAAGGGTGGCTGACATATACTTGAAGGGTAGGACAGAATTGGGATGCAAATGAGCCCATAGACAGTTTTAGTAAATCTGAACCAGTGTCAGGAAAGGGCTGATGTAGAGGCTCCATGCAAAAAATAAAAAAAAATCATTGCCATGTAGAGGAGTTCTTAGTCCACCTACCCAGTCATACATGGATCTCAGCTTGTGTTTAATATACCTTAGCTTGTGTTTAAAATTCTTGTAGCATATTGTCTTAAAGGGGTTATCCAGGTTTTATTAAGGGGGTATTCCAAGTGATGCCAAGTTATGTCTTAAGAGTGTTGCTTGCCTTACATGTTTGGAGTGGATTGACCCATTTTTTGTGATTCATGGTCCCCCAAGGTTCAGCATTCCTCTGATGTCTGGATGATTGTTGTCTCGAGCTTTCCCAGGATCCTGTTCGGCTTAAGACAAAAGCTGATTATAGAGGAATGTGGCTTCTTCTTGTCTTCCCTGATGACGTGTGTGGTCCAGCTGTATGTGCCTCCGCCCCTGTGATCAGCTGATGTCTTTAGCTGAACAGGATCCTGGGAAAGGCTCAAGACAACACTCATCCAGATACCAAAGGATTGCTGAACCTGGGGGGAACATAAAATCACAAAAAAGGGGTCGATCAACCCCATACATGTAGGGCAAGTAATGCACTTAAAGTGGTTATCCAGGAATAGAAAATCAGAGCTAATTTCTTTTAAAAAAAGCTCCCTGTCTGTCTCCAGGTTGGGTGTGCTTCTGCAGCTCAGTTCCATTAAAGTGAATGGACCAAGTTGTAATACCACACCCAACCAGGAGACAAACGGGGAGCAGTTTTTGAAAAAAAAAATAGCTCTGTTTTTCTGTTCCTGGATAACCCCTTTAAGACATGACACCATAATGAATAGTTAATTAAACTTGGATAACCCTTTAATCTGCTTGTTCCCTGCTGTTTACCACTGAAGTTAGAATGGAACAATAGTACTCTGAAATTGTTCCAACCACATTTTCTTTATCGCGTGAAAGAAACAGCTACTTTGCTTGCAGCCAAACAATGTTGTATCTACTAAATTACTTACCCAACAAATGCCATACAAAAGGCAAATCAACTAAACAAAAATTATTTTATTTTTCAAGTATCGTTTTAATTGTTGTTTTGTTTTATATTCTTTTTTATTCTTTTTTGTTTTGCTTTAAATAAGATTTACTAGCAAAACCATCGTTGAAGTACTGTAATATAAAAAGACCCTTATTAAAAGAACACTCGAAATAAACCCCAATCTACTCATTCGGAGGATCTTATTGTGATTAATAATCCCTCCTCTGGACTTCAATGGAATATCTGACCAGTGAGAAGCCGGAACAATTTGTATTCATCTGTGACAGAAAGCAGCAATTCAGACATGATTGGGAAGTGGCTCATTACAATGCACTGGCTTCCCTGCCGATTCCGTATCCTTGTCTTATCACTCGTGTGGGTATAAAAAAAAAGTGTTAAATTTCACAGTTTCTTTCAAAGTGTTCTGTTTTAACACAGAACATGTACAAAGCCCAGATTTTTCTGTAGTTATTTCATAAAAGCAAAAGGCCACCTGCGCTGAGGCAAAGCTCATTAAAGCTGTTTTCTTTTGTACGCCGTCCGCTTATCGACCTGTTAGGATAAACATATTTTCTAACGTAGCACAAAGAGAAAACACCTTATTTTACTATCAAAGCAAATTGGGTCAAATTTAAATTTGAATTTACTTCTCTTATTTTCAACAAGCACTGCATCTCATGTGGATTTTACAATGGGATTGAGTCAAGTTGTTTGGTTGGCTAAGAGAAAGCACCTAGAAAATGAGACTATACGATTTTCGTAGTATTGGATACTTGGTTTGCCAAATTGAGGTCGAGCGTAGGCACACACTACTGATTGAATGGAATGAATACAATACAATGATGGCTCAGAGAGACATATAAGGATTTGGCTCAGAAACAAAATTTGGTAATGAATGGCTTCCAAAAACCAACTACAAGGCTTTTATGCTACCCCCTATCTATTAGGAACACTTACATAGACTGTCTAATCAGATATCAATTGTCAAAAGTTATACCCCCCTTTGCAGCCATAGGTATCACTCTAATAAAGCAGCTCTGCATGTAGCCTTGACTAGAGAATAGCAAATTGATTTGACTAATCAGATTAATTCCAACTTTTACAAAAAAGTAAGCCTTTGATTCATCAGAGTCACTTTAAATGAATTGTAACAAGCAGGGACTCATTTCAAAGACAGGAGCCAGTGTTTCTGTATTCAAAGAGCATCAGGCATACAGCATCAATGTATGCCTGCTAATTTCACTGGGAAAGCGCCGGGCCTAGTTAATAAGTGCTGCTCGGAGGTAAGTGGTGATGCTGTAAACTGCTAGAATAGTTTCCATGGTACTTTCCCATAGGGAACCACAAAAACTATGAAGAGGTGCCGGGACTGTCATTTTGAGAAGTGTCCCTGCTTCTCTACAGTAAGCAGCAATAAGAATTTTCATTAGTACAACTCAACAAAAACACAACTCAATTAGAAAGGGAATCTTCCCTTTTTATCAGGTCCTTGAGGACATGAAGAAAATGGGAGATTCTCTTAAAAAAAAATTTTTGTATCTTGTACAATAAATATGGAGATTTAAGTGTGACAGTTTCCTTTTTTTTTTGTTTTACACTAATTGTGAAAAAGCAGCTCAGAGGCCAATCCTGTTGCTATCCCCTAAAATTGGAATTATTTTTCACAGCTTGTAACAAGCCATTGCTTCTTCACTTTCCAGGCACCTGTTGCTAATCGCAAAAAAGGATCATTTTTGAAAAAAGTTTCTGATATTTTTTGTGCATATAAACACTGACAGGCATCTGCCACCAAACAGGAAACATTTATGAACCTTATTTTTTTGTAAAAATCATTAAAAAAAAATCTGCCATTCAAGTGCTTTTTTTTGCTAGTTACCACCAGGTACCATCGATTTACACATAGCCATACATGTTACCATAGCTATGAAATTAACTTTGCCCTAAAAACAGCTCAAAGAACATAGATTCACTTTTAGATGACCTAACAGTGTTATACAGGGCTTTTAAAGGGGTACTCTGCTGCTCAACGTTTGGAACAAACTGTTCTGAACGCTGGAGCCGATGCTGGGAGCTTGTGACGTCATAGCCCCACCCCCTCATGACATTACACCCCGCCCCCTCAATGCAAGCCTATGGGAGTCTTGCATTGAGGGGTCAGGGCATAATGTCACAAGCTCCCGGGGCCGGCTCCAGCATTCGGAACAGTTTGTTCCAAACCTTGAGCAGTGGACTACCCCTTTAAACAGTGTTATACAGGGCTTTTAGACAGTGTTGTACAAGGCTTTTAGGGCTCTTAGACAGTGTTTTACATATATTTTTGGGCTATTGGCAAAGTAAAAATTTGCACAAAACTAGTTTGGTCAGAACCAGAACTTTTTGCTAGAGTTTGTTGAACTGGCAGAACCTAACTTTGATAAGTTCAATCATACTGAATTCCTATGATAGATCCCTATGATAAATCCCTATGATAGATTCCTATAATGCCCTCAGTCCAGGTCCTTAGATTCGTGATCTGGCCATATTGAAAAATGCGGTCGTCTGAAACTTGAATTACATGTAGACCGCAGACAATATGTAGATTATAATAAATACTTTAACACTGATGTTATGTTCATTGTCTAAAGGATTACTATATCAAGCCTTATTTTGGGATCGCCGTCCCTTTAATTGCTTCCTTTAATGACTGTACCATTGCCAGGTAAATCTACAAGGTGAAATTACCCTTTTGAAATGATGAACATTAGTCGAAAGTAACTCAACCAACAAGATACATCAGTATAATCCCGGGCTCGGAGGACTCATTTTGTTGTTACTTATAGACATGACACACTTGGGGATTGCCTTAAGTTCTTCTTTGGCGAAAAGTCAAGTTTCTTCTTTTAATACAAATAATCTACTTTAATTAGTTCTGCTACTAGAAAATGAGGAGGGTGACAACAAGGCAGCGGTATAATGATGATGGAGGATGTCACTAGACACAGGCGTGGCGGTGCTCTTTTATGAAATATGGGCAATCTACAAAGGGCAACAAAGGGGGAAACAAAAAGACCAATTGAAGTGCTAGACTAAATACATGTTCAGGGGCTCCTGGGATTTACATCCCGCATCAGTAACTTACACCTGTAGATAAGTCATTATGAATATACGTCTTGAATGATGACCGATTGGGACTCCAGTAGCCTTTGTGTTAGAAACAATCAAGACAACACAATGTTGGGGAATATTGTACATTTATATGTCAATAAACATATTTCCCATTGAACACAAGAGACGTGCCTATAGATAGCCAAAAGTCAACCCAATACATAGTGTGGCCGATGCCATAAGAATTGGATGAGTAGACTTTATGCAATGCATACAGTATCTACTTATTTGTATACACTTACCATACAGGTTGAGGTTCTTTTTAATAATATAAATTTACTTCAGGTTAAGGCTATGAGATATAACAGCTGTGTGTTCCTTTCTCTCTCTGTCTTACTCTCCTCCTTTCCCTCCTCTCTCCACAAACTCCACAATCGGAAGCATGTAATCTCATCCCCCAGTAAACTGATCTAGCTTAAGATGGACGTTTAGCACTTTGACAGAGTGAATGATACAATTAGGAGGAAGGATGAAGAAAAGAGCCTGATAAGTAGAGAATGTGGTATTTTTCTCTGTTAAGAAATATTACACAGTTTTGTGTATTTGGTTATAATATTGATTTATGCCAGCATTCCCCAATCAATTCCCAAACTCCCAGCATGCCCAGGCAAAGAGAAAAATATCACATTCTCCACTTATCAGGCTCCTCCCCCTTCCTTAAAGTCATCATTTACTCTGACAAACCTCTAAAAGTCCATCTCAAGCTGGATCAGTTTATTGAGGGATCAGTTTACATGCTGCTCATAGAAGGCTTTGGAGAAGGGAGAAGACAATGGTTACATGCTGCCCATAGAGGTCTTTGGAGAAGGGAGAAGACAATGGTTTACGATGCAGTGTTAGACAGATAGAAAGAAGGAGACATACAGCTGAAAGCTCTAGTAGGTGTTATAGTTAATTTTTGTGCTGGTCTCATAGCTTAAACAGCTCAGCACTACTCTATAATGTTCTCTATGATGCTTTTCATGAGGGTGTGTTATAGAGATACTGGAGAGCAAGATATTCCCGTGTGCATGTGTGTGTGCGCAGTGTATAGGAGTCATCAGAGCAACTAAAATTAGAGATGAAGCCTATAGAGAGGAAAGTGATGAAAAAATATTCCATTGCTGCCATATGGTAGTATATAGTAGCCATAGATTGTGTGACACACATTGGGGGATATTTATCAAATGATTTAGACAGTTTTTTCCTGTCTAAATTTGTCGCACAGAAAGTCGTAATCTAAATATGTGCGACTTTTCTGCGACTTTTGCTTTAGAGGATTTTTAGAACATGATGCATTCTAGTCTATTTTAGACAGAAAAATGCATTGGTGCTGAATTTATCAAAAACGACTTTTCAGAGACAAGTCGCATCTGCTGAAAGTACGCCGAAATCAGTCCATGCTGGAGCAGGTTTAAATAATGTCTAAACCATAGATCCCAAAGTCTGTGCACAGAGCCATGCGCCATTTGATAAATTAGGCGCACAACAGACTAGCCTAACCCTCTGTAGTTTGGTCTATATTGATGCGGGACATAGACAACTTTGATAAATCTCCCCCATTGCTGCTTATCCTGAAAAGTTAAATGCACATTTTAAATGCCACTTTTTAGCCTAAATAAATACTAGAGTAACCCTTTAACCTTGAAATGTTAAGTATCATGAACTCTGAAACCACAGGATTCTTTGGTGTATGATAACTAAAATAATTTGTTATAATCAATTTAAATTCATCATTTAGATCTGAGAATTTCAGGGAATTTTATTGGGAAGATTTACAATGTTTATTGGCTGTAAATTGTTACTGTGCACTCTTGACATGGATTCGGTAAGTCCTGAATTATAATTCCTCGGAGACGCGTTTCACCAACTGGCTATGGATTTTCTGCAGACAGGAAAGTCTTTATAAAGTGATTTTCATAAGTTTGTTTATATATATATATTTTCTATTTTCCACCTAATCTGAATCAGCTGAAAAAAAACATTCAAAATTGTTTACATTGTTTTTATGCAAAAACTCTTTAGTGCATGTGCAGTGCTGCCTATAAGACTTCAGGGAATGCATTCAGTGGAAATAGAGCCGGATCTGGAAGGAAGCCTCACAATCAGGTTATATAATGTTCAGGAAAGGACATATCATAGAACATAATATACATGGCATCTCTTTTAATGATACTTTTATATTTATGTTTCTTCCCACTATTGAATTATACTCCGTTCTCGTCTCACAGCAAGGAAGAGAACAAGTGGAATGCATTTAGGAAAGAAATTGCTATCGATCCTCACCTAAGACACATCATGACTTGCATCTGAAATGATTTCCACCACCCGGCCATCGATGGATAATTAATGTGCCGTCACTATCCCTGCCGTCCATCACTATCCGTCCATAGATAGATTGGCTCTATCAGGACACATTGCCTTCATCATTACGTCTGTTCATAAAGACATCAGAGCTTCGGGTAAACACTGTCTACATTACTGGCTAATAAAATATTTTATCCTGAACTATCACTCTAAAGCTATCAATAATGCCCATTAGAGATTAGAAGGTTACCAAGATCTACTAGTGGTGGAACTAAACTATAAAACCTATATACCCGGGGGGGGGGGCTTATAGGGCTGATAAGTGGGAATGAGTTAAGCTTCACTACTATAGGAGTAGTCCAGTGTAGTACAATTTATCCCCTATCCTAAGGATAGGGGATGAGTTTCAGATCACGGGGGTCGACCACTAGGGACCCCCGTGATCTCCCGTACGGCGCCTCGGCTCACTGGCCAGAGAGCGCATGCCGACCACTGCACGAAGCAGCGGGTGACATGCCCCCTCAACACAGCGCTATGGCAGAGCCGGAGTGCTCCTTTCGGCAATCTCCAGCTCTGCCATAGTGCTGTATTGAGGGGGCGTGTCGGCCGCAGCTTCGTGCGGTGGTCGGCACACGCTCTCTGGCCAGAGACCCGGGGCCCCGTACAGGAGATCATGGGGGTCTCCAGCGGTCGGACCCCCCGCGATCTGAAACTTATCCCCTATCCTTAAGATAGGGGATAAGTTGTTCTACACTGGACTACTCCTTTAAGTAAAACTAAAAATGTCTCCAATGGAAGCAGTTGGCTCTGCACTCCTTCTAGTGGTGATGCCACATTACTGCAGCCTCAATAAAAATCCCTTTAAAGGGAATGTGTCATTAGAAAATGTTTTTTATGTCAACTATATTTTTTAAGAATTTTTGGTTCTGTTGTTGATAATTTTCCATTTTGCTATTTATATATAAAAGCAATCCTAAAATCTTGCAGTTTCCATGGCGGTCACAAGGCCTTAAACTATGCTGTGACTTTCTGATCTATATAGATAATTTCCCAGCAGTCTCCTTCTTACATCACAGACAAGAGAACAGTAAAAAATGGCACCAGTATACACATAATAGGGTGCACACATAAAAGTTGTTGCCTATAGAATAGCCTCCCCCACCCTGTAGAATACCCTCTGAAAAGGTCACAGAGGATGCCCTGTAATGTTTCCAATTCATGTGAATGGGACAGGTCCCATCTATTGTTGCCTATGTCCTGTATTTGCCTATGTCCTGTATAAACTACTGTATGACAGCACATACCTCAACCCCCGTTCAGACGGCATCTGTGCAGCATATAGCCATGGTCTTGTTTTTATTTAAAGGGGTACTCCGCCCCTAGACATCTTATCCCCTATCGAAAGGATACGGGAAAAGATGTCAGATTGCGGGGGTCCCGCCGCTGGAGACCCCCGGGATCTCGGCTGCAGCACCCACCTGTTGCGGCTTCCGGAAACGCTGGAGGCTTCAGCTCCTGACCACGGTGACGTGAGATGGTGACGTCACGACTCCGCCCCCTGTAACGTCACGCCCCGTCCCTCAATGCAAGTCTATGGGAGGGGGCGTGACAGCCGTCACGCCCCCTCCCATAGACTTGCATTGAGTGGGTGGAGCGTGATGTCACACGGGGGCGGAGTCGTGACGTCATGATCTCCCATCACCGTGGTCGGGAGGCGTTAGGATGAGAGCCTCCAGCGCTGCCGGAAGCCACAACAGGTGGGTGCTGCAGCCGAGATCCCGGGGGTCTCCAGCGGGTGGGTGAACAGAGCTTCAGTGAAGATACTCAATCACCTTTATATTCACAAAGGAAGGGGAAAGGGGATATGTGGCACCTGCTATTGTGACCAAAAAGATTGTGGCTAAATATTACATTTCAGTTGACCCACGAGGGGGCATGATTTAGCTAGAAAGGTTTAGCAAGAAGGGAGCTTTCTTAAATGTGTTCCATAAAGTGTTCCAAAATTGTACCAAAATTTTGGCCTAGAATATAGGGGCAATGTAAACTATAGTTGGTAAAAAAAGTTAGAAAAATCAATAGATACCCCAAATTTATCAAATAGTATCAGCTGCTTAATTTAATCTGGAGCATTCCCTCTCTATTTACACAGATGTTACTACATCTTCCTCAATTTGTTTCCGTTTGTGTTGTTTTGTAAGATTTTTTTTTCTAAATGTATGGGTAAGGCATCTTTCCTGGTTTTAAAGGGTTACTCCCCTGGAAAACATGGTTTTATAAATCAAGTGGTTCCAGAAAGTTAAACAGATTTGTAAATGACTTCTATTTAAAATTCTTAATCCTTCCAGTACTTATAAGCTGCTGTATGCGCCAGAGTACATTCTTTTCTTTTTGAATTTACTTTTTTGTCTGACCACAGTGCTCTCTGCTGACACCTCTGTCCATTTTAGGAACTGTCCGGAGCAGGATAGGTTTCCTATGGGGATTTGCTCATACTCTGGACAGTTCCTAAAATTTACTGAGGTGTCAGCAGAGAGCACTGTCATCAGACAGAAAATAACTATACGACTTCCTCTGTAGTATGCAGCAGCTGATAAGTACTGGAAGGGTTAAGATTTTTAAATAGAAGTCATTTACAAATCTATTTAACTTTCTGACACTAGTTCATTTAAAAAAAATGTTATCCCTTGGAGAACCCCTTTAACCCCTTAAGGACCAAGGACGTACCGGTACGTCCTTGGTCCTGCTCTTCTGATATAACGCGGGGTTACACAGTAACCCCGCGTCATATCATGGCGGGCCCGGCGTCATAGTGAAGCCGGGACCCGCCTCTAATAGCGCGCAGCGCCGATCGCGGCGCCGCGCGCTATTAACCCTTTAGCCGCGCGCTCAAAGCTGAGCCGCGCGGCTAAAAGTGAAAGTGAAAGTTCCCGGCTAGCTCAGTCGGGCTGTTCGGGATAGCCGCGGCTAATCGCGGCATCCCGAACAGCTGACAGGACAGCGGGAGGGCCCCTTCCTGCTTCCTCGCTGTCCGATCGCCGAATGACTGCTCAGTGCCTGAGATCCAGGCATGAGCAGTCATGCGGCAGAATCGTTGATCACTGGTTTCTTATGAGAAACCAGTGATCAACATAGAAGATCAGTGTGTGCAGTGTTATAGGTCCCTATGGGACCTATAACACTGCAAAAAAAAAGTGAAAAAAAAAAAGTGAATAAAGATCATTTAACTCCTCCCCTATTAAAAGTTTGAATCACCCCCCTTTTCCAATAAAAAAAAAAACACAGTGTAAATAAAAATAAAAATAAACATATGTGGTATCACCGCGTGCGGAAATGTCCGAATTATAAAAATATATCATTAATTAAACCGCTCGGTCAATGGCGTGCGCGCAAAAAAATTCCAAAGTCCAAAATAGTGCATTTTTGGTCACTTTTTATATCATTTAAAAATGAATAAAAAGTGATCAATAAGTCCTATCAATGCAAAAATGGTACCGTTAAAAACTTCAGATCACGGCGCAAAAAATGAGCCCTCATACCGCCCCATACACGGAAAAATAAAAAAGTTATAGGGGTCAGAAGATGACAATTTTAAACGTATTAATTTTCCTGCATGTAGTTATGATTTTTTCCAGAAGTCCGACAAAATCAAACCTATATAAGTAGGGTATCATTTTAATCGTATGGACCTACAGAATACATATCAGGTGTCATTTTTACCGAAAAATGTACTACGTAGAAACGGAAGCCCCCAAAAGTTACAAAACAGCGTTTTTTTTTCAATTTTGTCGCACAATGATTTTTTTTCCCGCTTCACCATAGATTTTTGGGCAAAATGACTGACGTCATTACAAAGTAGAATTGGTGGCGCAAAAAATAAGCCATCATATGGATTTTTAGGTGTAAATTTGAAAGAGTTATGATTTTTTAAAGGCAAGGAGCAAAAAACAAAAATGCAAAAACGGAAAAACCTCCGGTCCTTAAGGGGTTAATCTAATAAAATTCTTTTTGGGCTTGAAAAAAGCCCTAATAAAAA
This sequence comes from Hyla sarda, assembly GCF_029499605.1. Lineage (NCBI taxonomy): Eukaryota > Metazoa > Chordata > Amphibia > Anura > Hylidae > Hyla > Hyla sarda. Next base: position 39,293,133 of record NC_079191.1, read on the forward strand.
AAAAAAAGGCAACAAAATCAATAATATTATGAAAAATACTTAAAATTCATGGTGTTTTCGACCAGCAAGTGTATATAATGAGACCTTGGGTCAATTCCACATCTAAACTAGTATATTAATTTACAATATCATATTATTAAAGGTGTACTCCACATTTTGTTCCGAACGGTGGGTGCAGCCTGCGGGTATCATGACGTCATGGCCACGCCCCCTCATGATGTCACGCCAAACCATCTCAATGCAAGTCTATGGGAGGGGGTGTGGCGTGACATCACGATCCCCGCAACCGGCATTTGGAACAAAATGTTCCGAGCACTAGGGCAGAAAAGTACCCCTTTAAAGGGGTTATCCAGAAAAAAACTTTTATATATATATATATATATATATATATATATATATATATATATAAAAAAATCCAAAAAACAAAAGGGCAACAGCACTCAAAAAGTCCAAACGATTTATAAGAAAAGGTGCAGGCAACCTGTAAAAGGATCAAGTCCAACGATCCATCCAAATGTAAAAAAGGGAGATCAGGGCAGCACTCCAATGGTGTGAAAAAAAGATAAAATTTATTCCATCAAAACAATGTGCAAAACAGCAGCTGTTTTGCACATTGTTTTGATGGAATAAATTTTATCTTTTTTTCACACCATTGGAGTGCTGCCCTGATCTCCCTTTTTTATATATATATATATATATATATATATATATATATATATATATATATATATATTAACTGGCTCCAGAAAGTTAAACAGATTTGTAAATTACTTCTATAAAAAAATATTAATCCTTTCAGTACTTATGAGCTGCTGAAGTTGAGTTGTTCTTTTCTATCTAAGTGCTCTCTGATGACACCTGTCTCGGGAACCGCCCAGTTTAGAAGCAAATCCCCATAGCAAACTTCTTCTACTCTGTGCAGTTCCCGAGACAAGCAGAGATGTCAGCAGAGAGCACAGTTTCCTGACAAAAAACAACAACTCAACTTCAGCAGCTCTTAATTATTGAAAGGATTAAGATTTTTTAATAGAAGTAATTTACAAATCTGTTTAACTTTCTGGAGCCAGTTGTTATAAGAACAAAAGTTTGTTTCCTGAAATACCCCTTTACATTTTAGGTAAAGCAATTGCTAAGTGTTTCCCGGTCCTGGTGTTATGCTTTAATGGACACCGAACCAGGCCAGGTAAAATAACATAGAATTGTTTTGCATCCTTCTTCCTAGCCCAGTTGCGCCCTGTATAGATGACTGTGCAACCTGCTTTGGTGTCCCCAGTGATCAGTTATCTAAGCTCATGTCTCACCTGTCAACAACCAAGCTCGGACTACATGGACTCATTTTATGAACACTGAGGCTATGGTATTACAATATTTAAACCTTATTTTACAGCCTGCTTTCTGAAACAAAAAATGTCTGAAAATTCTAATGTTTTTTAAAACTTTTTTTTGTTCATTTGGGCCTTTTTTGGCCCGTTGTTGCCTTTTTTTATTGGGATGTATTTTGGGCCTTTTACAGCACAAAATGTGTTACAAATTTAATGGATGAACAAAGGGTTCAACGCTTTATTAAATTTATTTATAGCAATTACGGCCATAACATTATAGCGTGAAGGCACGCTGAGTCCCATTGATTGGCTCTTTTTTTGACCAAAACATTTAGTGTGGACATAGCCTCTTACATTTCTTCACACATTTGTTGCATTTAATGCGCAATCCATGCTCCAGACTTGTGGTGCATTTACATTTCCAAGCAGAATTCCGTTTTGAAGTTCCGTTTGGAAATTCCGCTGCAACTGAGTTCTATTGCTGTCAATGGGATTTTGTAGCACAGTGCAGCACACCAGCGGCGGAACTTTCTTTTGGCTGAATACATTGCCGTCTATGGGGATTGTCCTCAGAATCTCCATGAGAACCCAGGCTTAAATGGATTTTCCAGGATTTATTTTTATTTGGCTGTGCTACAGGGGCTGTAAAGTTAGTGTAGCTCATAATATAGTGTATGTACATGTGTGTGATGGTGGTCTCGCAATTCTCATATGATCTTTGCCCTGTTCATTGTTAGAAGCATACAAAATGAGTGTTGCTGCTTTTCCCAGGTTGCAGTGCAGCCCAAGACATTACATCACAAGTCAGGTGTTGTCTGCTTCAATGGATTGAGCGACTGCTGGGTGGGAGGGAGATCATTTTCCATAGGGCTGCACAGAATTATAGTTTCAAGCACAGCACAGCATGGAAGGGAGCTTTGCTGTGCTGCAATGGGTGGGGTGGCTGATGTTTGGTAGGGTGAAAAGTGACCTTACACTTACAAAAAAGGGATCCTGGGACTTGTAGCTGGAGTGAAGAAACTCCAACAGGAAATAGTAATTTCACAAAAAGAAAGCAGCAGCTTTAAGGTGGACTCACAACACGGCCATATAGCCCCAAGACAAGCACAAATCCTTCCTAAGCATGTCCAATACTAAATTCACCTTATGTTGGATAACCTCTTTAAATACGTCAAATTGTGATAGTTCTGCTGGGCTGGGGAAGGCCACGCCCCCTCCATTGAAGTCCCACCTATTTTTCCTAAAAGGGCTACCTAAAGTGGAGTAGTTGCCAATGTTCACTAATCATGTTGCTACATTCATTTTCTAAACTGCCACCCGAAAATAAGAGGTTGAATCTGATTGGTTGCTCTAGCTTTGACATATGTCTCCTATAGAATCTTGTTGAATATTTGAATCCAAGATCAAGATCCGGCAACAAAGATCTATTTTTCTACTTAGTCTCCGAAAAAGTAAAAAAAAATAAAAATAAAATAAACTTTCTCTATAATTAAATTGCTGACTATATCACTTCTTCCAGACTGAAAATATCTCATTCAAAAGGGCTAATGGGATCATCAATTAATCTAAGTGGAATTAATTGCATATTGTTACGAGTGATTTAGAGACCCTGAATTCATGTACCGCACATACACAGCCAGACACTTGAGGAGCACATTCATCCCTGTGTAGATGCACACTACATCAAAGCTCATTATCAACTCCTAGCAATAAATATAATAAAAAGCTGATTATTAGAATTCATCAATCACCACCCATTAACCAGCGTGATTAAATGGGTTTGTAATGAACATCCTAATTCTGGGTGGGGGGGGGGGAAACATCCTAAAATGTTTTAGGATGAGGAAGCTTGTCAATTCATGAATGGCAGTAATATCCGGATCCAGGTAACATGAGATCTGTGATGGTTACCGTATATACTCGAGTATAAGCCGACCCGAATATAAGCCGAGGCCCCTAATTTTACCCCAAAAACCCAGGAAAAGTTATTGACTCGACTATAAGCCTAGGGTGGGAAATACATCATCCCCCCTTCATCATCACCCCCTGTCAATCCCTTCATCAGTGGTCTTCAGCCTGCGGACCTCCAGAAGTTGCAAAACTACAACTCCCAGCATGCCCGGACAGCCATCGGCTGTCCAGGAATGCTGGGAGTTGTAGTTTTGAAACCTCTGGAGGTCCGCAGGTTGAAGACCACTGCGGCCTTCGTCATCATCCCCCCCCCCCCTTCATCATCACCCACTGTCAATCCCTTCATCAGTGGTCTTCAACCTGCGGACCTCCAGATGTTGCAAAACTACAACTCCAAGCATGCTGGGAGTTGTAGTTTTGCAACATCAGGAGGTCTGCAGGTTGAAGACCACTGATGAAGGGATTGACAGGCTGAGAGTTCACTCGAGTATAAGCCGAGGGGGGCGTTTCCAGCACGCAAAATCATGCTGAAAAACTCGGCTTATACTCGAGTATATATGGTACTACTGAATCAGTACCAGATTTAGGAACAATTATCGAAACCATGAATATTTTTATCAATAATTCCTTTTTTTCATGATCATACACTGGGCTTTATCATGTTTCATACAAGAGTTATACAATGTGGTAAAACAACATTCAAAGAAGATTATGGGGCAATACTGTAAATCCTTATGGCATACTCCATCAAATGCTAAAGTAACTCTGTAGATTTGTGGTGACATATGGAGACACCGCAAGGAGTGGCTACATCTCTGTAGCATGGAGCCATCTAGAGAACTGGTGTGCTGCCATAAAGGATCCATTTACATCAGTGGCATTGCTAGCCTTTTTCTAATGGACTTGCAGTAAATTATAGGGGTACTCCAGCATTTAAACATGTATCCTCTATCTACAGGTTAGGAGATAAGTGTTTGATCGCAGGGGATCCTGTGATCCCCTATGATCTCCAGAGCTGGGCCTCAAATCTCACCACTGCATGGGAGCGCTGGAGATACCCAAGTACAGCGCTTATGTATCTCTGGTGCTCCCATAAAGAATCCTCCATGCAGCAGGTAGATTCGGTGCCCCATTCTTAAGATTGTAGGAGTCCCAGAGGTTGGACCCTCTTGCAATCCGACACTTATCCCCTATTCTGTAGATATTGGAAATACTTTTAAATGGCGGAGTATCCCTTTGACTTTCTCTTTGTCCTCAAGATTTGGATACAGTTTAATACTATTGCATGGCAAGGGAGCCTATGTGGATTTATGGGGCAGGCATGATGTTTCTTCATCCTCCTTTGGGGCACTATTACTAATGGAAAGTATTATTACTGTTGAGGGTATTATCAATCATGGGAGCACTGAGGAACTGTTAATTACTATTACTAATGGGAATTCTGAATGATAAATTCAACATGCCCAATCCCTCTCTCTCACTCCAACATCATCTGTTGGGGAAAAGATGGAAGCCTCCCATATACACATCAGATCCGAGCATAGTGTTAAATTTCAAGCCATTGAAGTTGTTATATTGGTAGACTACAGAGAGCTTCCAACAAACATACTATTACAATATTGTCATCTAAGGACAACAATATGGTTCTAAATATGTTATCATTATGGGATTGGTGTTGGTGATGGGCCAATACGCTTCCATTCAATCACAATTTAGGAAGCTCTTAAACCTTGAATTATGATCTTTAGGCCAGTGGAGGACAAGCATGGTACAAGCATTTTTTTGCCATATTATGGACAAGTTGCGCCCAGGAGTGACCAAGAGTGACCCAAACTCCCATGATCTATGAAACTAGCCATTCTGTGAAACATAGGTAGAAATAAGCATGCAAAGATTACCTTTTGTATAACATGGCTTTTTGACATGGCCATCAGTGGACTTTGGCCTTCTGTCCTCCCCTGAGAGGTGCCTCATGGTATGGTCATCACACATTCTCATGCTATCTCGTCTTCCAGCTTCCATGGCCATCCTGTCCCTCATTGCTTTTGCTCTCTCACTTTCCAGAGCTATGGCTTTTTCTAGCAGTGACAGATTCCCTTTCGTCATATCAAAGACTTCTTCTGACCTGTCTGAGGTGATGGAGGTAGTGTCATCATCTCTTTCCATGCATTCGTCCTCCTTTGCACAGCTAGAAAAAGTTCTTGATCTGGGGCTTAATTGTTCTTCGAGTCTCATTAAGTTCATCATATCGGAATAATTCCTGTCCGGTATTCGATCGGAATAGTCTTCGTCCTCCCTAGGCATTCTCTGACCCATGTATTGTTGCTGATTTCTGTCGGAATTGGTTTCGCTAAGTTTCCGTGCAAGGTCAAAACATTGGTTACGCAAGCATTCCAAACTGCTCAAACACACCTCCTCGTCGCTCTCCTCCACCATTTTCTCGGCATGTCCATTGTTTGTAGGCTTGCCTAACATCAAATAGTTCATATTCCTCGTGTCTTCCTGGCATGAATTGTCCATGTAATTCCTATCATTGAGGTTGTCGGAAAGTACCACACCATGTCCTTGTGCCAACAGTTTGAGGGAATCCACCGTTTCCCTAACAACATCACTGTCCAAGTCTAAACTGAGCTCCGTTTTGCGTCCCATGTTCTCGTTCTTGTCGCTGTCGTCTTCCATGCTGTTCGACGTGTTGCTGTTCATTTCGGATTCCGTCCTGGCTCTGTAGGCTGCGTCCTCAGCTATTTTGCCAAGATTCAACAAGGACTTGGCTACCAGTTCGTCGTAATTATCGTATTCATCGTTATTATTATCATCCTTTTCGGTGTCGTGCATTATTCGAGAGCTGTGACAGTCCATTGAGTGATGGTCTAAAAAAAAGTGAAAAGAAGAAAAATAGCTAGAAGGGCTGAGTGACATTTTTGGCTGATTTAAGCCGGCATGACGTAAAACACAGCACGATGAATACCACCATGATATACTTTCATTGTACGGGGCTTTGTAAAGGGATGCATGCAAATGAAAAATTCCGTTGAATATCGGCTAATAATTGTGTTATTTATTAAAACCTGTGTTTTGAAACAATTGTTTTTAGATCCCCAGATTTTTTAGACCAGTGGTATCAAACTATGGCCCTCCAGATGTTGTAAAACTTCAACTCCCAGCATGCCCGGACAGCCATTGGCTGTCCGGGCATGCTGGGAGTGGAAGTTTTGCAACATCTGGGGTGGCCACAGTTGTAGACCTTTAGAGTGTCAACCAGGAGGGCCACAGTTGTAGACCTTTAGAGTGTCAACCAGGAGGGCCACACTTGTAGACCTTTAGAGTGTCAACCAGGAATAGGCAAAAAGGACTATGTTTCCCCAAAAACAGTGCCACTGGTTACTCTTAAATACTGGATATATGTCACTGCTTTGAACATGGATTATCCCCCTTCAACTGAGCTAATCCAAGTTCTGTGTTCCGTATAGAATCCCCATTAAAGGAGATCTCCAGCGAAAAAAACGTAGCCCCTATCTACAGGAAAGGGGATAAGTAGCTGATCGCCGGGGGTCCGATTTCTGGAGCCCCCCCGCGATCACCGGAACAGAACCCCGGTGCTCAGTGAGGAGCGCATGCTGCAGCCTGAACGCACTCTATTCCTTCCTATAGGAGCACTGAAAAGACCCGGGTACAGGTCTTGGCATCATCGGCGCTCACATAGAAATGAATGGAGCATGCGCCTTCTTCTAACAGCAGTGCCAGGATCTCATCCCGGTTGTCGCGGCGGGCTCCAGTGGTCAGACCGCCGCAGTCAGTTACTTATCTCTTGTCCTGTGGATAAGGGAAAAGTTATTTTTCACCAGAGTACTCCTTTAAAGCCAATGGTGCAAAGTAAAGCTTATTCTGGATAAACAAAAACAAAGCCTTTTTTTTAAATATTGGAAAACCCCTATAAGGCTGGGTCCAGGGACTTGCACAGACATTTTTTTTGGGGGGGGGGGGGGGGGGGGGGGGGGCAGGGGCTTAAAGGGGGTACTCTGGGGCCAGAAAGTTAAACAGATTTGTAAATTACTTCTATTAAAAAGTCTTTACCCTTCCAGTACATTTTAGCAGCAGTATGCTACAGAGGAAATTCTTTTCTTTTTGAATTTCTTTTTTCTCTTGTCCACAGTGCACTCACAGTGCTGACACCTGATGCCTGTATCAGGAACTGTCCAGAGAAGGAGAAAATCCCCGTTGCAAACCTATGCTGCTCTGGACAGTTCCTGACATGGACAGAGGTGTCAGCAGAGAGCACTGTGGACAAGACAAAAAAGAAATTCAAAAAGAAAATAATTTCCTCTGTAGCATACAGCTGCTAAAAAGTACTGGAAGGGTAAAGATTTTTTAATAGAAGTCATTTACAAATCTGTTTTACTTTCTGGCACCAGTTGATTTAAACAAAAATGTTTTCCACCGGAGTACCCCTCTAAGTAAAAAAAGGGAACATCTCATTATAAAAAAAAAAAAAAAGTTTGCAAAAACCTTACATTTGTTAATACAGCACCATTCCTGAGATAAGACACCTCCGGCAATCATGTCAGCTGAATGAAACCCCGTTACTCCATGGAGGTCCTAATCAGTAAAGGCATCATAGGTCAGGTGCATTAAAAGGGCAGGGGCTCAAGCCCACTTTTGAGTCTAAGTGTGCACATCCCTGGCTGAGTCCATACATTGTTTTTTTGGTAATGTGAACCGAAGTGAAATGAAGAACTGTAGTGGAAAGATTGGCCTGTTTTTCTGTACTTTGGACCCTGGTTCCTGGTTTTGGATCTTGTTTTTTTTGTTGCGAAATACTAACCAAATACTGAACAAGATACTATGATAGAACCTAACCTGACTTGTCATTTATTTTCCGGCTGCTGCATTGCGTGTCGATCATTAGATCATGGTCAATGAGATACAGTATAACAGTAACAACAGACTTAGCGTTAAGACATCTGTATGGCAACTGGAGATTATTGAAAAATTGAGAAAAATATGGATGATGAGACATAGTATCTGTAACCAAAAAGTGAGAATGCAGAGAATTCAGTGAATGATTAGTTATTCATAGGCCGTACCCATAGCAATTGTCTAAAGGTGCCCATATTCCCCCCATAGGTGAAAAATTAGTCAACAGCTATCTCTCTGGTTCCCCCCTACACATGAACATGAAATTGAATGTTTATCGGCGCTGGTAGGCACAACCGATCACATGACCAATGCCGATGAATATTCAAATCCAGCCGGCGGGACCGCCTCCAGCGCGCAATTCAGCGTTAGAAAAAGCCGAACTTCAGAGGGACCGGGCACCGGGCTTCAAGTACGTATATAGGTCAGAAACCCAGCACTGGTCTCCTGTTCACCTGCACTATAACCCGGTGTATCGAGTTTAGTGTGGGTGAACGAATTACAGTTCTCCTTGCTGCTGTATTTGCTGCTGCAAATTTTCCTTCCTGTTGAAGTCAGTGGATGGAAAAATCAGCGGCAGAAAATATGCAGCAAAATAGGGCACATGTGACCCTACCCCAAGATATAATAAATGAAGGGTCATTGGCTACAATTATTTCGATAAAAAGTGCCCAACTGTACTTTGGCAGGAGGACAGTCCTATAGGCCTCCACCATGATAGCACTAGTCCCATCCTGGATGCCCAAGGAGGTCTCAATTGCCCCATGAGAAAATACTTCCTAAGGGCTTGTTTTTGAAAAATTAGCTGTATGTAAAGGAGAAGGAAAAATTAGCAATTTCACCATTTTTATTTTTATTTAAATTTTGCACCATTTACCATGAATTTTATTCTTTGGGCCAGTGCTCAAAACATTATGACAGAGGAGTTTTTTTCTTCATTTTTGATGACCTTATTTAGAAGCAGGATGAAGTTCTCTTTTCTCTCAGCTTCCGGTGGAGGCAGCTTGGTATAGTGAAGTCCCCAGCAGCCAGTCCTGCCCTGCTCTTTTAACCGTGTGAATGTCTTAAAGACACACACACAGTTGAAAGCTATGATTGCCTGGTTTTCCCTGCAGAAGAGCACAGTGAACAGACGTTGGGCCCCTTCCCCTTCTCGGGCCCCTGTGAAGCCGAACCAGCTACACCGGCAGTATGTCCGACCCCAATCTGACATCTATAATTTTGCTAGCTTTTATTCAGATGGATTATATAGACTATAGATCTGCATGTGGGGGGAAATGGCAGGGATAGGAGTTTTCAGTGATTCCAGCCATTACAGTAGTCAATAATAGGTTGGACCCACTGCTTACGGCAGTGTTTCCCAACCGAGGTGCCTCTAGCTGTTGCAAAACTACAACTCCCAGCATGCTGGGAGTTGTAGTTTTGAAACAGCTGGAGGCACTCCGGTTAAGAAACACTGCACTACGCAAAATATCCTCTACAATCCACCTGAATGATGCGTTATGAAACGTGGAGGATGGATAGCGTAGTGAAGAGTTTTTCCCAACCAGTGTGCCTCCTGCTGTTGCAAAACTACGACTCTCAGCATGGCATTGGAAACACTGGCTTATAGCATGGGTACAACTCCTGGGTCCATGCCATTCGATGGACGTACCATTACTTCCCATTGCTCTTAGAAGACTGACCATGGTATGGCCATGGCCACAAAAGGGTTAAGAATCTCACACATGTGAGCGATACATTGGTGTCTATGAAGCAGCAGCCCTTTAAGATGAAACATTTAGTAGTAAAAGAAAAGAGTGTGAACTGGGGCCAGGCTTTGTGTTTGCCCTATAATAGATCCTTGCTCTGATACAATGTAGCAAATATCCTGCATTTCTAATTCCATGTGTGCAGAAGTCAGCGCAGACCCTGTTCTGTAATGAATGTATTGTTTAGCCTGCAGAAGTAATGTTTATAACCCAGACATCTAGAGTAAAGCCATGGCACCTCTACATTACATTGTAAAGTCTCATTATTGCCACCAAAAGTGTTGTCACAAAGTTCAGGAGCGGCGGCTGCCCCCGTTCTAAGTACAGTCCTCACGGTAAAAGGGAATCTGGTTCTCATGGAAACACAAAGTCGCATCGTACAGAACTCGCAAAAGAATAAGGGGGAAAAAAGATAATAGTGGAACCGCAATAAAACCAGACGATATCATTGCTTGGGTGGAAGCTTCACATTTACACAAATTGCTTTGTGAATCACAAAAGAAAATCCAATAACTTTCTCCTATTGTGTCTTAATGGTCAAAGAATGTTACTATTTACTGCTTATAACTGGGATGAAAATAACCAAATGTTCCAAAATAATCATATCTATCTATCTATCTCATATCTATCTATCTATCTATCTATCTATCTCATATCTATCTATCTATCTATCTATCTATCTATCTCATATCTATCTATCTATCTATCTATCTCATATCTATCTATCTCATATATATCTATCTATCTCATATTTATCTATCTATCTCATATCTATCTATCTATCTATCTATCTATCTATCTCATATCTATCTATCTATCTATCTATCTATCTCATATCTATCTATCTCATATATATCTATCTCATATCTATCTATCTATCTATCTATCTCATATCTATCTATCTATCTATCTCATATCTATCTATCTCATATATATCTATCTATCTCATATTTATCTATCTATCTCATATCTATCTATCTATCTATCTATCTCATATCTATCTATCTATCTCATATCTATCTATCTCATATCTATCTATCTATCTCATATTTATCTATCTATCTATCTCATATCTATCTATCTATCTATCTATCTATCTATCTATCTGTCTATCACATATCTATCTATCTCATATCTATCTATCTCATATCTATCTATCTATCTATCTCATATCTATCTATCTATCTATCTATCTATCTATCTATCTATCTATCTCATATCTATCTATCTCATATCTATCTCATATCTATCTCATATCTATCTATCTATCTATCTATCTCATATCTATCTATCTATTTCATATCTATCTATCTATGTAGCAAATGGAAACACAGCAGCACTTCCAGACGGTGATTAATTAGTGGCTTTATTAATCACAGAGTGAATATGCGACGTTTCGGCCACCTTTCGTGGCCTTCATGTGAAGGCCACGAGAGGTGGCTGAAACGTCGCATATTCACTCTGTGATTAATAAAGCCACTAATTAATCACCATCTGGAAGTGCTGCTGTGTTTCCATTTGCTGTATGCCTTTGGAATCCGTGGCCAGGATTCAACCACCACTTTGCACTCCACTACTTATACTTGAGTGCTGCTCCACCTGCTGGAATATTTATCTATCTATCTCATATCTATCTATCTATCTATCTATCTATCTATCTATCTATCTATCTCATATCTATCTCATATCTATCTATCTATCTCATATCTATCTATCTATCTCATATCTATCTATCTCAGGGGTCTCAAATGAAATTTTGCGGCCCAGGCACTGGGCAGGAGACTTCTTCAGTCATTTAGTCCTGCTTCGGGCAAACAGCGCTAAATGCCGGAAGACTTCACACACGTCGGCACACACTGCTCCTGTACCTATATCTCCCTGCTGCAGCCTATTATGAGCCTTCCTGGAGGGATGCACGTGATTGGTGATGTCATTGCATCCGCAGTGCAGGATGCCGGGGCGCTGATGTCCTGCACGGCGCATGTGATGACATCACTAAACGCGCATATCCCCACAAAGAAGGCTCATTATAGGCTGCAGCAGGGAGATGTAAGTACTGTAGCTGTAAAACTTATTTAATAAAGCAATAACATATCACTAGATAGATAGAAGGAATCCCTAGGAGATCCATCACTATGAATGATGGGGGTCTGACCCCTGGGAGCCCATCAATCCTAAAGACAGTACAGGGGTAGCAGTGCTGGTTCTGTTGTGTGGCCCCTCGGGGTCAGACCCCCCACATAAGGTGATGGCTTCTAGTGATTTGCCATCACTCCTAATAGATCAGGGACGGACTATTCAGCTCATAAAAGTATCATATTCCGCAGTTATGTGGAAACAAAACATGTTCAATAATGCAAAACATAATACAGCATCACAGCCAGGTAACATTTCTGTGTTATTGATCCGCGTTGAGTTTTATTTCTTGAAATCACATGAAGTTCAGTTCATGAACAAAATGTGTTCATACAATTTTCAAAAAAGAAACTCCCGGATTTAATTTTCCTGAATTCATTTTTTATTTTATATATTTTTTTTAAAACAAAGCTGCAATTCTTCTAGGGGAGAAGAAAACTCATTTACAATGGGGCAGATATACTATTACAAATGCACCAGAATTCTGATGTAATTTATGCCAAAACTCTGTGCACATGTAACATGGTGAGCAGTGCTGAGATAGATAGATAGATAGATAGATAGATACATAGATAGATATGAGATAGATAGATAGATTGATAGATAGATTTGAGATATATAGATAGATAGATAGATATGAGGTAGATAGATAGATAGATAGATAGGTATGAGAGATAGATAGATAGATAGATAGATAGATAGATACATAGATAGAAATAAGATAGATAGATAGATAGATAGGTATGAGAGATATATAGATAGATAGATAGATAGATATGAGATAGATAGATAGATATGAGATAGATAGATATGAGATAGATAGATAGATAGGTATGAGAGATAGATAGATACATAGATAGAAATTAGATAGATAGATAGATAGATAGATAGGTATGAGAGATAGAGAGATAGATAGATAGATATGAGATAGATAGATATGAGATAGATAGATATGAGATAGATAGATAGGTATGAGAGTTAGATAGATAGATATGAGATAGATATGAGATAGATATAAAGACAGATAGATATGAGATAGATATAAAGATAGATAGATATGAGATACATAGATAGATAGATATGAGATAGATATGAGATAGATAGATAGATAGATATGAGATAGATAGATGGATAGATAGAAATGAGATGGATAGATAGATAGATATGAGATAGATAGATAGATAAATATGAGATATAGATAGATATGAGATAGATAGATATGATATAGATAGATAGATATGAGATGGATAGATATATAGATAGATATGAAATAGATAGATATGAGATAGATATAAAGATAGATAGATATGAGATAGATATAAAGATAGATAGATGAGATAGATAGATATGAGATAGATATTAGATAGATATGATATAGATAGATGGATAGATAGAAATGAGATGGATAGATAGATAGATATGAGATAGATAGATAAATATGAGATATAGATAGATATGAGATAGATATGAGATAGATAGATAGATATGATTTGGATAGATAGATATATAGATAGATAGATAGATATGAGATAGATAGATAGATAGATATGAGATAGATAAATATGAGATATAGATAGATATGAGATAGATAGATATGAGATAGATAGATAGATATGAGATGGATAGATATATAGATAGATATGAGATGGATAGATAGATATATAGATAGATAGATAAGAGATAGATAGATATGAGATGGATAGATAGATACATAGATAGATATGATATAGATAGATATGAGATGGATAGATAGATATATAGATAGATATGAGATGGATAGATATATAGATAGATAGATGGGTGAAATAGAATGCAGCACACCACTGTTGCAGTCAAAACAAATAGATTTATTCCATAGCGTGCAGAGGACTACGTTTCACCGGTCTCACACCGGCTTTATCAAGCTGGTGTGAGACCGGTTGAAACGTAGTCCTCTGCACGCTATGGAATAAATCTATTTGTTTTGACTGCAACAGTGGTGTGCTGCATTCTATTTCACCTATCTGGATCGAGGAATCGGTGGGGACCCAGGCTCCAATTATGCGAGCACCCCATACTGACTATCACCTGATTCTACTTGATGTGCTGCTTCTATTTGGATTTTTTAGATAGATAGATGGCATTTTCCTCTGCTGTTTCTCCAAGTGGTGCATATAGGATTTAGTGAATCAATCCCCCCTATTTGTTGATCGACCTGATACATCAACCACAGACCATAATGCATGAATCAATTTGTCAATGATTTGCTCCGGTTTGCCATAAGTGTATCACATACATATCCAATTGATTCACCCAATGTATCCTAGCGGGGTGCCCTATAGATTGTGAATCAATTTGCATTGGACTTGAATGGGGCGGCTCGATTCCTCACAATGACTGGGGATGCATTACACACGTCCTCAGAGTATGAAGCGCACAGTAAATGGCAGCAGGCAGGATTAGTATATGGAGGACATAGTATTCCATAGCTGGTAATGGATATTGACTGGAGAATACCAATATATTAAGTGCATACATTGTACCTCTGGACCACAAGGTGTGTACAGCCAAGTACAGAAAATACAGAATGTGCCCTTTAACTACTTGAGTGCACCATAATATTTATTTATCTTTTTTTACATGTTTTGTACTTGCCACAGCAGCGTGCACCCGTGTATTGGGTATAGGTGCTGGCAACATTTTTGTTTTTTTTGTTTTTGCTGTGCAAATTGGGGGGAGTGGCTCCCTCTGTAGCCGTGCATCCCCTCCCCTATTTCACAGAAGGTGGTTTGGATTGATAGTGGATCCAACATGTCACCCAGTCAGAGGCTATATGCCCAGCAGAGGTGAGTGTTATGAGTGTTAGGCTCAGTTTTTGTGTTAGGGTCCCATCCTATTTGAGGCCACCTCCCCGTGGTGGATGGGGGGACACGTTTTTGATCAAAAAGTGCGCTAAGAGCCTCCATTTTGTTGACCAAATGTGCTGCTGCCATTTTCTTATTTTCATTTTCTTTTTTTACGTATAATATTTATGTAGGTTTTACTTTTTTAGGTTTTGCCATGATGAAGAACTGACACAGTTCAAAATGCGTTGGATTATTATTATTATTTTTTTAATCTCACATTATTATATTTAAAAATTTTTTATCCCACATATAATTCTTCCCTTGAGTTAGAAGGCAACATTGTCTACAGTAGTTTTTCCCAACCAGTGTGCCTCTAGGTGTTGCAAAACTACAACTCCCAGCATGCCCAGACAGCCAAAGGCTGTCTGGGCATGCTGGGAGTTGTAGTTTTGCATCAGCTGGAGGCACCCAGGTTGGGAACAATGGTCTAAAGTCTTTATACCCAAGCAACCAGCAATGGGGCTAAGCTGATATTCTTATCTTTTTTTCATTATGACATCATAATGCAAAGTGCCTAATGGCAAACTCAGCCCTACTACGTATTTACTTTAACACCCTTTTTAAAAACTGCTTTGATAATATTGCTTGATGAGATTATTTTACGTAATGTTCATTGTAAGGCCAATATCAGATGAGCGTAATATGACTGAATTTCTGCATACCTATTATGGTTACAAGTAGGGATGAGTCCCAAGCCGTCATTTCTTTGTGAAGAAGGCAGTACCAGCCCTGCACAATTTTGTGGAACAGAACGTGGGCCAGTCCTTGAGCCTGTCGGTGTGTACCAAAGTGCACGGCAGCGCCGGTGTGTGGAGCTGTAACTGCGGGTCAGGGGACAATACATCTGTTTTGCGTCCCACTGGGTGAATGTGGTTCCTGCACAGCCTCAACAGTAACTTGGACAGGTCACGCCTCTTCCGCCTCTGCGCTGTCAGCCCATTGGTCCTGTGACAGTGTGTGACTCCGCCTCCTCATCCTCCTCCATGTCCTCAGCCTCCACTGCACGGACAAGTCTCTGTGCCCCTCCAGCATACCATGTGTGCAGGGCACGGCGGTGTCATGCTGTTCTTCACATGGTTTGCCTTGGCGAACAGAGTCACACAGGGGAGGAACTGCTAAAAGTAATTCATAAAGTAATCGAATCATGGCTAACTCCACGAAAACTGGAAATGGGAAACATGGTGACTGACAAAGGGAAGAACATCTTGTCTGCACTGCGACAAGGAAGCCTGAGACATGCACCCGCAATGGGACACGTGTTCAATCTGGTTGTCAAGTAATTCCTGAAGTGTTCCCCCCATCTGCAAACATCCTAAGAATGGGAAGAAAACTTTGCATGCACTTCGGCCACTCGTGCACCGCCAAGCACACCCTCCTTGAGCTGCAGCATCAGAATGGTATCCCACAACATAGTCTGATTTGCGACATTTCCACACGTTGGAATTCCACCCTCCATATGTTGGGCCGAATATACGAACAGAGAAAAGCCATCACCGATTTCTTGATGATCCAAGCAGATAAGAGTACTCCCCTGTGTAACTTCAATGTGAACCAGTGGCAGCTCATACGTGACACCTGCCGTTTGCTCAGGCTCTTTGAGGAAGCCACATTATTAGTCAGTTGCCAGGATTATGTGATGAACAACGTCATTCCACTGCTTCATTTACTACAACACGTGTTGGAAACAATGGCTGGTCAGGGCTCTGGAGACATGGCGCCTACATCTCACAGCCACATAAGCCCTGTGGGGACTGAACTGGAGGAGGAGGGGTATCGTCACAGAGGAGTACAGTTTAGGTTGCGCGAGATGGGCAATTTTTCTAGTAACCTGACAGGAGAGGAGGAGCAGGAGCAGCTAGAGGAGCTAGAGGGTTATGAGGAAGGTGAGACAGAGGACCCAGACACATGTTGGCAGTATGCAGTGGAGATGGTAGGGAGAAGGCAAGGAGTTCCTCCGAGTCACTTGCACAAATGGCACGATGCCCACCAGTTACAATGAACCATATGTTGTTCCCTTCCACCTTTTAGGGGTCTTTGCATTGCATCAATACTTGGTGGTGTAGGTGGCACATGCATGGTGTTTTTTGCACACCTTTCCTTTTGTTTGATTTAAAAAAAATTTGGGGTGCATAACTTTTAATAATATTCTTAAGATAAAATATAAGTTTTACGTAATGCATATCCTCAATACTTACTTGTGCATACTAACACTTTTATAAAAGAGAACATTTTCTTCTGCCTACCTGCCTCAGCTACTATTCTGATCCTGCCACCTGCCTGATGCCACACATCTGATGCCAAGTTCTCCCTTTTTCACCCACCTTCTTCACTGGGTACTGGTATTGCCACTCGCCACCCCACTATGTCACCAGGTAACATAGTAACATAGTTCATAAGGTTGAAAAAAGGCCAGAGTCCATCAAGTTCAACCTATAACCCTAATGAGTCCCTACTGAGTTGATCCAGAGGAAGGCAAAAAACCCTCATACTAGAGGTAAAAATTCTTTCCCGACTCCAAATATGGCATCAGAATAAATACCTGGATCAACCTTCTGTCCCTATAGATCTAGAATCCATAACCTGTTCCGTAAATGCTATTATTTTCCAAAAATGCATCCAGACCCCTTTAAAATTCTTTTACAGAGTTCCCCATGACCACCTCCTCAGGCAGAGAATTCCACAGTCTCACTGCTCTTACAGTAAAGAACCCCCATCTGTGCTGGTGTAGAAACCTTCTTTCCTCTAAACGTAGAAGATGCCCCCTTGTTATGGATACAGTCCTGGGTATAAATAGATCATGGGGGAGATCTCTGTACTGTCCCCTGATATATTTATACATAGTTTTTAGGTCTCCCCTAAGCCTTATTTTTTTCTAAACTAAATAACCCTAATACTGATAATCTTTCTGGGTACTGTAGTCCTCCCATTCCCCGTTTACTCTGGTTGCCCGTCTTTGAACCCTCTCCAGCTCCACTATATCTTTCTTGTACACTGGTGCCCAGTACTGTACACAGTATTCTATGTGTGGTCAGACTAGTGATTTGTACAGCGGTAGAATTATTTTCTTGTCGTGGGCATCTATGCCCCTATTGATGCACCCCATGATTTTATTTGCCTTGGCAGCAGCTGCCCGACACTGGCCACTACTGCTAAATTTAACTTTCACGACTTCTGATGCTGCTGATGCCAGCTCCAGACTGTCTCATTCTGCCACTATATGTTCTCCTCATGCTGCTGCCACCCCCAGGCTATCTCATTCTGCAACTATATGGTCTCCTCATGCTTCCACCACCTCCAAGCTGTGTCATTCAGCCACTATATGGTGTCCTCTTGATGCCACCAACTCCAGGCTGTGTCATTCAGCCACTATATGTTCTCTTAACCCCTTAAGGACCAGGCCATTTTATACCTTAAGGACCGGAGCGTTTTTTGCAATTCTGACCACTGTCACTTTAAACATTAATAACTCTGGAATGCTTTTAGTTATCATTCTGATTCCGAGATTGTTTTTTCGTGACATATTCTACTTTAACTTAGTGGTAAAATTTTATGGTAACTTGCATCCTTTCTTGGTGAAAAATCCCAAAATTTGATGAAAAAAATGAAAATTTAGCATTTTTCTAACTTTGAAGCTCTCTGCTTGTAAGGAAAATGGATATTCAAAATATATTTTTTTGGGTTCACATATACAATATGTCTACTTTATGTTTGCATCGTAAAATTTATGAGTTTTTACTTTTGGAAGACACCATAGGGCTTCAAAGTTCAGCAGCAATTTTGAAATTTTTCACAAAATTTTCAAACTCACTATTTTTCAGGGACCAGTTCAGTTTTGAAGTGGATTTGAAGGGTCTTCATATTAGAAATACCCCATAAAAGACCCCATTATAAAAACTACACCCCCTAAAGTATTCAAAAAACATTCAGTAAGTGTAACCCTTTAGGTGTTTCACAGGAATAGCAGCAAAGTGAAGGAGAAAATTCAAAATCTTCATTTTTTACACTCGCATGTTCTTGTAGACCCAATTTTTGAATTTTTGCAAGGGGTAAAAAGGAGAACATTTTTACTTGTATTTGAAACCCAATTTCTCTCGAGTAAGCACATACCTCATATGATTATGTTAATTGTTCGGCGGGCGCAGTAGAGGGCTCAGAAGGGAAGGAGCGACAAATAGTTTTTGGGGGGCATGCCGCATTTAGGAAGCCCCTATGGTGCCAGGACGGCAAAAAAAAACACATGGCATACCATTTTGGAAACTAGACCCCTCAGGGAACGTAACAAGGGGTAAAGTAAACCTTAATACCCTACAGGTGATTCACGACTTTTGCATATGTAAAAAAAATATATATTTTTTTTACCTAAAATGCTTGGTTTCCCAAAAATTTTACATTTCTAAAAAGGGTAATAGCAGAAAATACCCCCCAAAATTTGAAGCCCAATTTCTCCCGATACAGAAAACACCTCGCATGGGGGTGAAAAGTGCTCTGCTGGTGCACTACAGGTTTCAGAAGAGAAGGAGTCACATTTGGCTTTTTGAAAGCAAATTTTGCTCTGGGGGCATGCCGCATTTAGGAAGCCCCTATGGTGCCAGAAAAGCAAAAAAAAAAACACATGGCATACCATTTTGGAAACTAGACCCCTCGGGGAACGTAACAAGTGGTAACGTGAACCTTAATGCCCTACAGGTGTTTCACGACTTTTGCATATGTAAAAAAAAAATTTTTTTTTTACCTAAAATGCTTGTTTTCCCAAAATGTTTACATTTTTAAAAAGGGGTAATAGCGGAAAATACCCCCCAAAATTTGAAGCCCAATTTCTCCCAATTCGGAAAACACCCCATATGGGGGTGAAAAGTGCTCTGCTGGCGCACTACAGGTCTCAGAAGAGAAGGAGTAACATTTGGCTTTTTGAAAGCAAATATTGCTCTGGGGGCATGCCGCATTTAGGAAGCCCCTATGGTGCCAGAACAGCAAAAAAAAACACATGGCATACCATTTTGGAAACTAGACCCCTCGTGGGAACGTAACAAGGGGTAATGTGAACCTTAATGCCCTACAGGTGTTTCACAACTTTTGCATATGTAAAAAAAAATATATTTTTTTTTACCTAAAATGCTTGGTTTCCCAAAATTTTAACAATTTTACAAAGGGTAATAGCAGAAAATTCCCCCCAAAATTTGAAGCCCAATTTCTCCCGATTCAGAAAACACCCCATATGGGGGTGAAAAGTGCTCTGCTGGCGCACTACAGGTCTCAGAAGAGAAGGAGTAACATTTGGCTTTTTGAAAGCGAATTTTGCTCTGGGGGCATGCCGCATTTAGGAAGCCCCTATGGTGCCAGGACAGAAAAAAAAACCACATGGCATACCATTTTGGAAACTAGACCCCTCGGGGAACGTAACAAGGGGTGATTTGAACCTTAATACCCTACAGGTGTTTCACGACTTTTGCATATGTAAAAAAAATATATATTTTTTTTACCTAAAATGCTTGTTTTCCCCAAAATTTTACATTTTTTAAAAGGGTAATAGCAGAAAATACCCCACAAAATTTGTTAGGCAATTTCTCCCGAGTACGGCGATACCCCATATGTGGCCCTAAACTGTTGCCTTGAAATACGACAGGGCTCCAAAGTGAGAGCGCCATGCTCATTTGAGGCCTAGATTAGGGACTTGCATAGGGGTGGACATAGGGGTATTCTACGCCAGTGATTCCCAAACAGGGTGCCTCCAGCTGTTGTAAAACTCCCAGCATGCCTGGACAGTCAACGGCTATCTGGCAATACTGGGAGTAGTTGTTTTGCAACAGCTGGAGGCTCCGTTTTGGAAACAGTGGCGTACCAGATACCAGACGTTTTTCATTTTTATTGGGGAGGGGGGTTGTATAGGGGTATGTGTATATGTTGTGTTTTTTACTTTTTATTTTATTTTGTGTTAGTGTAGTGTAGCGTTTTTAGGGTACAGTCACACGGGCGGGGGTTCACAGTAGTTTCTCGCTGGCAGTTTGAGCTGCGGCAGAAAATTTGACGCAGCTCAAACTTGCAGCCGGATACTTACTGTAATCCTCCGCCCATGTGAGTGTACCCTGTACGTTCACATTGGAGGGGGGGGGGAATCCAGCTGTTGCAAAACTACAACTCCCAGCATGTACGGTCTATCAGTGCATGCTGGGAGTTGTAGTTTTGCAACCGCTGGAGGCTCCGTTTTGGAAACAGTGGCGTACCAGATGTTTTTCATTTTTATTGGGGAGGGGGGCTGTGTAGGGGTATGTGTAGATGTAGTGTTTTTTACTGGGAGTTGTAGTTTTGCAACAGCTGGAGGCACACTGGTTGTGAAACACCGAGTTTGGTAACAAACTCAGTGTTTTGCAACCAGTGTGCCTTCAGCTGTTGCAAAAGCTACAACCCCCAGCATGTACGGACAGCGGAAGGACATGCTGGGTGTTGTAGTTATGCAACAGCTGGAGGCATACTACTTTGGCTGGGGATGCTGGGGATTGTAGCTATGCAACAGCTGGAGACACACTGGTTTGCTACTTAACTCAGTGTGCCTTCAGCTGTTGCAAAACTACAACTCTCAGCAGTCACCGACAGCCAACGGGCATGCTGGGAGTTGTAGTTATGCAACCACCAGATGCACCACTACAACTCCCAGCATGCACTTTAGCTGATTGTGCAAGCTGGGAGTTGTAGTTACACAACTGCTGAAGGTACACTTTTCCATAGAAAGAATGTGCCTCCAGCTGTTGCAAAACTACAAGTCCCAGCATGCCCATAAGGGAATGCTGGGAGTTGTGGTGGTCTGCCTCCTGCTGTTGCATAACTACAGCTCCCAGCATGCCCTTTTTGCATGCTGGGAGCTGTTGCTAAGCAACAGCAGGAGGCTGTCACTCACCTCCAACGATCCTCGCTGCACCAGGTCAGTCCCTCGTCGTCGTCGCCGCCGCCGCTGCTCCTGGGGCCCCGATCCCAACAGGGGCGCCGGGGATCGGGGTCCCCAGCACCCGGGGTGCACGTCCCGCACCCGCTCACGTCCTCCGGAAGAGGGGCGGAGTGGGTTGCGGAAGTGACACCCGCAGCAGGCGCCCTGATTGGTCGGCCGGTAATCCAGCCGACGAATCAGGGCGATCGTGAGGTGGCACCAGTGCCACCTCACCCCTGCTGGCTCTGGCTGTTCGGGGCCGTCTCTGACGGCCCCGATCAGCCAATAATTCCGGGTCACCGGGTCACTGGAGACCCGATTGACCCGGAATCCGCCGCAGATCGCTGGACTGAATTTTCCAGCGATCTGCGGCCATCGCCGACATGGGGGGTCATAATGACCCCCCTGGGCGATATGCCCCGATGCCTGCTGAATGATTTCAGCAGGCATCGGGCACCGGCTCCGCTCCAGATGGTTGCGGGGGGCCGGTAAAACACATGACGTTCTCATACGTCATGTGTCCTTAAGGACTCGGAAATGGAGACGTATGAGAACGTCATGTGTCCTTAAGGGGTTAATGCTGCCGCCAACAACAAACTGTGACATTCAGCCACTATATGGTGTCCTCATGCTTCCGCCGCCTCCAGGCTGTGTCACTGTACCGCCATGTGGTCTCCTCATGTTGAATCACCCCCTTTTCCCATAAAAAAAATGAAAATATAAAAATATATATTTAATTAAACTGCATGGTCAATGGTGTACGCGCAAAAAAAGTCGAAAATAGAGTATTTTTTGTCACTTTTTATGCCATAAAAAAATGATAAAAAGCGATCAAAAAGTCTGATCAAACAAAAAGGGTACCGATAAAAATTTCAGATCACTGCACAAAAAATTAGACCTCATACCGCTCAGTTTGTGGAAAAATAAAAAAGTTATAGAGGTCAGAAGATGACAATTTTAAAAGTATTAATTTTCATGCATGTAGTTATGATTTTTTTTCAGAAATACGATAAAATCAAACCTATATAAGTAGGGTATCATTTTAATCGTATGGACCTACAGAATAAAGATAAGCTGTCTTTTTTACGAAAAATGGACTATGTAGAAACGGAAGCCCCCAAATTTGCGTTTTTTTCTTACATTTTATAGCACAATGTTTTTTTTTCCATTTTGCCGTAGATTTTTGGGTAAAATGACTGATGTCATCACAAAGTAGAATTGTGGTGAAAAAAAAAAAAAGCCATCATATGGATTTTTAGGTGCAAAAATGAAATGGTTATGGTTTTTAAGATGTAAGGATTTTGAAAGTAAGGAAATTGAAAGTACAAAGACTGAAAAACGCTTGGTCCTTAAGGGGTTAATCTTTTCAATTGTGAGGCCCTATGGTCTCATCAGGCTGTACCCCCCTCCAGGCTGGGTCATTCAGCCACTATATGGTCTCCTCATACAGATGCCACCTCCAGGCTCTGTCATTGTGCTGCTCTGCGGCAGTGATTCTAAAAGCGATGCCGGTAATCTGCATGTTATTCTGAATAACAGTATTATTTCACTACCCCAGCACACTCCATATGCGTGTTACAGCAAGCCAAAGTGTTCTACACCCCTATTGAGGCTCTCTGTAGGCCAGAAATAGACGTTTTTTATACAGATTAGCCGCAAAGAAATTCGGACAGAACCAAATTTTTTTCAGAAAATTCTGCGAATCGGCCAAATCTAATTTTTCTAAAATTTGCTCATCTCTAGCTACAAGTCTTGGTCTAATTGGGTCTATTGACCCAAAAGAGCATCATAGATTCCTGATAAAGATGATCCCTAGAACTTGATCTTCAAGCTGATCAATTTGCAGAACCTGCTAAAAATAACATCAGCCAGGCAGAAAGGAGAAGAAAGAAGGATCACATGACCTTAAAGGGGTTATCCAGGAAAACTTTTTTTTATATATCAACTGGCTCCAGAAAGTTAAACAGATTTGTAAATTACTTCTATTAAAAAATCTTAAAGGGGTACTCCGGCGCTAAGACATCTTATCCCCTATCCAAAGGACATCTGCCGCTGGGGACCCCCGTGATCTTCCACGCCGCACCCCGTTAGAATCAGCCCCCGGAGCGTGCTCGCTCCGGGTCTGATTACTGGCGATCACAAGGACAGAGCATAGTGACGTCACGGCTCTGCCCCGTGTGATGTCACGCTCCGCCCCCTCAATGCAAGCCTATGGGGGGGGCGTGGCTCCTGTCACGCCCCCTCCATAGGCTTGCATTGAGGGAGCGGAGCATGACATTACAGGGGGGGCAGAGCCTTGACGTCACTATGCTCCGTCCCCGTGATCGCCAGTAATCAGACCAGGAATAAGCATGCTCTGGGGGGCTGATTCTAATGGAGTGTGGCGTGGAAGATCACGGGGGTCCCCAGCGGTGGGACCCCCGCGATCAGGCATCTTATCCCCTATCCTTTGGATAGGGGATAAGATGTCTTAGCGCCGGAGTACCCCTTTAATCCTTTCAGTACTTATGAGCTACTGTCTTTTCTGTCTAAGTGCTCTCTGATGACACCTGTCTTGGGAACTGTCCAGAGTAGAAGCAAATCCACATACCAAACCTCTTCTACTCTGTGCAGTTCCTGAGACAAGCAGAGATGTCAGCAGAGAGCACTGTTGCCAGACAGAAAAGAGCAACTCAACTTCAGCAGCTGATAATTATTGGAAGGATCAAGATTTTTTAATAGAAGTCATTTACAAATCTGTTTAACTTTCTGGAGTTAGTTGATATAAAAAAAAGTTTTCTTTCTTGAATACCTCTTTAAGGAATTCAATAATGGCATTCAAACAGCTCTCCCAGCCAATCAGGAGGAAGTATAGCGGTGATATCAAAGCCACTATAAAAGCTTCTGCACATAGCTTCAGCAGCCTTTTTAACAATATCAGATGTTAGGTGAAGATTTCTCTGAGGGACAGTGAGCAGTGAACAACACTGAGGAGTGGGAGCCACATATAGAATAATTGTAGTAAAGCAGCAGAGATCATTCTTCATCTTTTCTGTCAGTGCAAAATCTGGCATAATTGGAAGATAAGTGTGACAGTTTTTTTTGTTTGACACTTATTGTGAAAAAGTCGAATAGAGGGTTTTGTATCACTTTCTAGGATGCCAATATTGTTGCTACACCCCAAAATGGGAATCATTTTACATAGCTTGTAAAAAGCCATTGCTTCTTTACTTTCCAGGCACTGTTGCTTCTCCACAAAAATAAAAAAAAATTGGACCACTTGGAAAAGCCAAGTACCCCCCTCCAGGCTGGGTCATTCAGCCACTATATGGTCTCCTCATACAGATGCCACCTCCAGGCTCTGTCATTGTGCTGCTCTGCGGCAGTGATTCTAAAAGCGATGCCGGTAATCTGCATGTCATACTGAATAACAGTATTATTTCACTACCCCAGCACACTCCCTATGCGTGTTACAGCAAGCCAAAGTGTTCTACACCCCTATTGAGGCTCTCTGTAGGCCAGAAATAGACGTTTTTTATACAGATTAGCCGCAAAGAAATTCGGACAGAACCAAATTTTTTTCAGAAAATTCTGCGAATCGGCCAAATCTAATTTTTCTAAAATTTGCTCATCTCTAGCTACAAGTCTTGGTCTAATTGGGTCTATTGACCCAAAAGAGCATCATAGATTCCTGATAAAGATGATCCCTAGAACTTGATCTTCAAGCTGATCAATTTGCAGAACCTGCTAAAAATAACATCAGCCAGGCAGAAAGGAGAAGAAAGAAGGATCACATGACCTTAAAGGGGTTATCCAGGAAAACTTTTTTTTATATATCAACTGGCTCCAGAAAGTTAAACAGATTTGTAAATTACTTCTATTAAAATTTTTTTAAGGGAGTACTCCGGCGCTAAGACATCTTATCCCCTATCCAAAGGACATCTGCCGCTGGGGACCCCCATGATCTTCCACGCCGCACCCCGTTAGAATCAGCCCCCGGAGCGTGCTCGCTCCGGGTCTGATTACTGGCGATCACAAGGACAGAGCATAGTGACGTCACGGCTCTGCCCCGTGTGATGTCACGCTCCGCCCCCTCAATGCAAGCCTATGGGGGGGGGGCGTGGCTCCTGTCACGCCCCCTCCATAGGCTTGCATTGAGGGAGCGGAGCATGACATTACAGGGGGCGCAGAGCCTTGACGTCACTATGCTCCGTCCCCGTGATCGCCAGTAATCAGACCAGGAATAAGCATGCTCCGGGGGGCTGATTCTAATGGAGTGCGGCGTGGAAGATCACGGGGGTCCCCAGCGGTGGGACCCCCGCGATCAGGCATCTTATCCCCTATCCTTTGGATAGGGGATAAGATGTCTTAGCGCCGGAGTACCCCTTTAATCCTTTCAGTACTTATGAGCTAATGTCTTTTCTGTCTAAGTGCTCTCTGATGACACCTGTCTTGGGAACTGTCCAGAGTAGAAGCAAATCCACATACCAAACCTCTTCTACTCTGTGCAGTTCCTGAGACAAGCAGAGATGTCAGCAGAGAGCACTGTTGCCAGACAGAAAAGAGCAACTCAACTTCAGCAGCTGATAATTATTGGAAGGATCAAGATTTTTTAATAGAAGTCATTTACAAATCTGTTTAACTTTCTGGAGTTAGTTGATATAAAAAAAAGTTTTCTTTCTTGAATACCTCTTTAAGGAATTCAATAATGGCATTCAAACAGCTCTCCCAGCCAATCAGGAGGAAGTATAGCGGTGATATCAAAGCCACTATAAAAGCTTCTGCACATAGCTTCAGCAGCCTTTTTAACAATATCAGATGTTAGGTGAAGATTTCTCTGAGGGACAGTGAGCAGTGAACAACACTGAGGAGTGGGAGCCACATATAGAATAATTGTAGTAAAGCAGCAGAGATCATTCTTCATCTTTTCTGTCAGTGCAAAATCTGGCATAATTGGAAGATAAGTGTGACAGTTTTTTTTGTTTGACACTTATTGTGAAAAAGTCGAATAGAGGGTTTTGTATCACTTTCTAGGATGCCAATATTGTTGCTACACCCCAAAATGGGAATCATTTTACATAGCTTGTAAAAAGCCATTGCTTCTTTACTTTCCAGGCACTGTTGCTTCTCCACAAAAATAAAAAAAAATTGGACCACTTGGAAAAGCCAATGATTCTTCCTAGGGATCGACCGATTATCGGTATGGCCAATATTATCGGCCGATAATCACGATTTTGGGCATTATCGGTATCGGCAATTACCTTGCCGATAAGCCGATAATGCTCCACCCCCCGCACCGCCCTGCGACCGCCCCCCGACCCACCGCACCGCGACGCACCCCCCACCGTAGTGCTGGGCGGTATACCGGTATGGATTTTTGCCCATACCGCTATACCGGTCGGGCCCCTCCCCACCCTCCGAGTCAATAAAAAAAATTAAACTTACCCGTAATGGGGTGGTCCGGGCCATCCATCCATCCTGTAGTGTCCTTCTCCGGGGGTCATCTTTTCCACTCCGGGCAGGCTCCTGCCTAGTACGCTGCATAGACGCCGCTACGCCGTGACGTCAGGTGCGTCGCTGCGCACGGGCGTCACTGCGCAGCGGCGTCTATGCAGCGTACTAGACCGGAGCCTGCCCGGCGTGGAGAAGATGACCCCCGGAGAAGAAGGACAGCCCGGACCGGTTCACCCTCCACCCGGAATGCCGCCGGACACTACAGGAAGGAAGGATGGCCCGGACCACCCTGACAGGTAGGAGGAGAGAAGCGGGTGGTGGCGGCGGCGGCCTATGGCCCCGCAAAAGCCACTGCAGTGCATTGATTTAAATCGCCCGCTTTAAATCAATGATCTGCAGTGGTGTCAAGGGGGGATAAATAGCCGATAACTTATACCGGAATATCGGTATAAGTTATCGGCCCTAACCTCCACCGATTATCGGTCGATCCCTAATTCTTCCAATACCTCTCTTTACATATAAACTCTGGCAGGCATCTGCCTCCAAAAAGGGATCATTTTTGGACATTAATTTTAAAAATCATAAATAAATCTGCTAGTGCAGTGTGTTTTTTTCATCCTGTTAGTTACTACTGGGTAGGTACCATCCGTCTCACTTTGCCTTAAAAAAAACTGCACAGAATTCCATAAATACACTCCTAGGTGACTGAACAGTGTTATACAGAGCTTTTAGGGCTCTTAGACAGTGTTAGACACACATTTTTGGGCTATTGGTGAAGTACAGGTCCAGACAGAACTAGTTTGGTCAGAACCAAATTTTTTAGCCAGAGTTTGGCAAATCTGAAAAGTTTACTCAACTCTGATCCCTATGATCGATCCCTATGATTGATCCCTATGATTGATCCCTATGATAGATCCCTATGATTGATCCCTATGATAGATCTCTATGATAGATCCTTATGATAGATCCCTATGCTAGATTCCTATGATAGATCCCTATGATAGATCCCTATGATTGATCCCTATGATAGATCCCTGTGATGCTGTCAATCCAGGTCATTAGACCCACAGTTCACCCAGATGGAGAAAGGAAGTTGTCTGAAACTAGAGTTACATGTAGACTGCAGACAATATGTAGATGATAATCTGGGCAAGTATATTCACAATATCACATATTTCTGTAATTAGGGTTAAAAATAGCGTCTGTGTGGCGGATACAGTTTTCCTCTGGCTGTGCCGTGCTATCACTCCTTTGCAGTCATGAACAGTCTCTTGCCAACTATCTGTGTCGCCACGAAAAAAACAAAAAACTGCGATAATGGTGTCAGAAATATCTCCTCGGCACCTGTCCCGGCACTCGTATTGAATGATCTTGTGGTGTGATGTGGAGGGTGTCTGTGAACATCTGCTAGTCATAAATGTGTATGGCTCAGGTCCGTAAGAGCTCCTGGAATTCTAATTCAGCGCTACTATAGACTTCGAAAAGTTGATGTAGAAAATATTAAAATTGAAAATATCTATCTTCTTCATTAGCTATTTGTGACATATTTTAAGATACAAAGCATGACAAATATCGCCATACCTCCAAGCTGCTATGTATGCCATATGGAGGTCTGAATTTATTACCTGAAGCTGGCGACAGTTCACTGCTATAGCAATAAGCTAAAGGGCACAAAGGTACACAGTGAATGGCCCACAAGCTTTAATGTGATGCCTAAGACTATGTTCACACATTAGTATCTCTCGAGGAAGCAGGGTAGGTGAAACCCGCTTTAGGCTCTGAAGTAGGGTCCCTGCTTTGTGGCACAGGCTTTTACGTTTTATGTTGTGGGTTACTATGACAGTGAATTGGGATCTATTGGCATTCATATATCTTTGAGTTAGTCCTATGGTACCAATAGCTTATATTGCTATACTTGCATTGCAACATTGGTTCCATACCTTACTCTTATGTATTTACCATGTATATCCAGCTCTTCATCCTGTAATGTAATACAGTGGGGCAACAAAGTATTTAGTCAGCCACCAATTGTGCAAGTTCTCCCAATAAATCCAAACAATCACATTGTCTGATTTTTAAAGAATTTATTTGCAAATTATGGTGGAAGATAAGAATTTGGTCAATAACAAAAATCCATCTCAAAACTTTGTTATAGACCATTTGTTGGCAATGACAGAGGTCAAACGTTTTCTGTAAGTCACAAGGTTTGCACACACTGTTGCTGGTATTTTGGCCCATTCCTCCATGCAGATCTCCTCTAGAGCAGTGATGTTTTGGGGCTGTTGCTGGGCAACAGGACTAATAACTCCCTCCAAATGTTTTCTATGGGGTTGAGATATTGAGCCCAGTTAAACCACTACAGGACCTTGAAATGCTTCTTACGAAGACACTCCTTCGTTGCCCAGACGATGTGTTTGGGATAATTTTCATGCTGAAAGACCCAGCCATGTTTAATCTTCAATGCCCTTGCTAATGGAAGGAGGTTTTAATTTAAAATCTCACGATACATGGCCCCATTCATTCTTTCCCTTACACTGATCAGTTGTCCTGGTCCCTTAGCAGAAAAACAGCCCCAAAAGCATGATGTTTCCACCCCCATGCTTCACAGTAGGTATGATGTTCTTTGGATGCATCTCAGCATTCTTTCTCCTCCAAACACAACAAGTTATTTTACCAAAAAGTTCTACTGTGGTTTCATCTGACCATATGACATTCTCCCAGTACTCTTCTGGATCATCCAAATGCTCTCTAGCAAACTTCAGATGGGCCCAGACATGTACAGGCTGAAGCAGGGGGACACGTCTGGCACTGCATGATTTGAGTCCTTGGTGGTGTAGTATGTGTTACTGATGGTAGCCTTTGTTACATTGGTCCCAGCTCTTTGCAGGTCATTCACTAGGTCCCCCCATGGGGTTCTGGGATTTTTGCTCACCGTTCTTGTGATCATTTTGACACCACGGGGTGAGATCTTGCATGGAGCCCCAGATCGAGGAAGATTATCAGTGGTCTTGTATGTCTTCCATTTTCTAATAATTGCTCCCACAGTTGATTTCTTTACACCAAGCTGCTTGTCTATTTCTGATTCAGTTTTCCCAGCCTGGTGCAGGTCTACAATTTTGTTTCTGGTGTCCTTCGACAGCTCTTTGGTCTTGGCCATAGTGGAGTTTGGAGTGTGACTGTTTGAGGTTGTGGACAGGTGTCTTTTATACTGATAACAAGTTAGACAGGTGCCATCAATACAGGTAATGAGTGGAGGACAGAGGAGACTCTTAAAGAAGAAGCAACAGGTCTGTGAGAGCCAGAAATCTTGCTTGTATGTAGGTGACCAAATACTTATATTTCACCATAAGTTGCAAATAAATTCTTAAAAATCAGACAACGTGATTTTATGGATTTTTTTTCTCATTATGTCTCTCATCGTTGAGGTATACCTGTTTTTAGCAAATAACCCTTATTTGTTTAAACTGTGTAATTCTTGGACAGTGAAGATTTGGACTAAACAGTCTTCAAATGCACCAGATTTAGGCATATTAGGCTAATTGAATAATCTGGTGTCAAAATTTTGACCGACAATTAGTTGGCTTACTCCCAACCAAAATCATGCACAATGCCCCCTTTCATATTGAGGCCATGCAGCTCTAACTCTTTATTTATTTATTTATTTATGTTTGTGAGCTTAAAGGCATAAACTGGCCATTTAACCCCTTAAGGACCAAGGACGTACCGGTACGTCCTTGGTCCTGCTCTTCTGATATAACGCGGAGTTACACAGTAACCCCGCGTCATATCACGGTGGGCCCGGCGTCATAGTGAAGCCGGGACCCGCCTCTAATAGCGCGCAGCGCTAAAAGTGAAAGTGAAAGTTCCCGGCTAGCTCAGTCGGGCTGTTCGGGATAGCCGCGGCTAATCGCGGCATCCCGAACAGCTGACAGGACAGCGGGAGGGCCCCTACCTGCCTCCTCGCTGTCCGATCGCCGAATGACTGCTCAGTGCCTGAGATCCAGGCATGAGCAGTCATGCGGCAGAATCGTTGATCACTGGTTTCTTATGAGAAACCAGTGATTCAACATAGAAGATCAGTGTGTCCAGTGTTATAGGTCCCTATGGGACCTATAACACTGCAAAAAAAAAGTGAAAAAAAAAGTGAATAAAGATCATTTAACTCCTCCCCTATTAAAAGTTTGAATCACCCCCCTTTTCCAATAATAAAAAAAACACAGTGTAAATAAAAATAAAAATAAACATATATAGTATCACCGCGTGTGGAAATGTCCGAATTATAAAAATATATCATTAATTAAACCGCTCGGTCAATGGCGTGCGCGCAAAAAAATTCCAAAGTCCAAAATAGTGCATTTTTGGTCACTTTTTATATCATTTAAAAATGAATAAAAAGCGATCAATAAGTCATATCAATGCAAAAATGGTACCGTTAAAAACTTCAGATCACGGCGCAAAAAATGAGCCCTCATACCGCCCCATATACGGAAAAATAAAAAAGTTATAGGGGTCAGAAGATGACATTTTAAACGTATTAATTTTCCTGCATGTAGTTATGATTTTTTCCAGAAGTCCGACAAAATGAAACCTACAATAGTAGGGTATCATTTTAATCGTATGGACCTACAGAATAAATATCAGGTGTCATTTTTACCGAAAAATGTACTACGTAGAAACGGAAGCCCCCAAAAATTACAAAACAGCGTTTTTTTTTCAATTTTGTCGCACAATGATTTTTTTTCCCGCATCACCGTAGATTTTTGGGCAAAATGACTGATGTCATTACAAAATAGAATTGGTGGCGCAAAAAATAAGCCATCATATGGATTTTTAGGTGCAAATTTGAAAGAGTTATGATTTTTTTAAGGCAAGGAGCAAAAAACGAAAATGCAAAAACGGAAAAACCCCCGGTCCTTAAGTTAAAGCTTCAAAATACACCATAATATTTTCCCATTTAATTACATTAAATTTAATCAGAAGAAAATGCACATTTCATGGAATATACACCTTTGTTTTTACCTGAATTTGGAGTGCTGAAGTGGACTTTTTAAATACTAAGCCTCAGATACTAAGAGGAAATTAAATAATACAAGGGCAAGCTAGAAGGACCAGATGGTCTTTTTCTGCAAACAATCTTCTATATTTTTATGTTTTACAATACACAATGATAGGGCCGCCCACTGGACTCCTGAGCATGAAAAGATTGCATATTACAATCAAGAAATTACAAGTTATTGTTACGCCGAGCGCTCCGGGTCCCCGCTCCTCCCCGGAGCGCTCGCTACACTCTCGCTCCCGCAGCGCCCCGGTCAGATCCACTGACCCGGGGCGCTGCGATACCGCCTCCAGCCGGGATGCGATTCGCGATGCGGGTGGCTCCCGCTCGCGATGCGCACCCCGGCTCCCGTACCTGACTCGCTCTCCGTCGGTCCTGTCCCGGCGCGCGCGGCCCCGCTCCCTAGGGCGCGCGCGCGCCAGGTCTCTGCGATTTAAAGGGCCACTGCGCCGCTGATTGGCGCAGTGGTTCTAATCAGTGTGTTCACCTGTGCACTCCCTATGTATACCTCACTTCCCCTGCACTCCCTCGCCGGATCTTGTTGCCATTGTGCCAGTGAAAGTGTTCCTTGTGTGTTCCTAGCCTGTGTTCCAGACCTCCTGCCGTTGCCCCTGACTACGATCCTTGCTGCCTGCCCCGACCTTCTGCTACGTCCGACCTTGCTTCTGTCTACTCCCTTGTACCGCGCCTATCTTCAGCAGTCAGAGAGGTTGAGCCGTTGCTAGTGGATACGACCTGGTCACTACCGCCGCAGCAAGACCATCCCGCTTTGCGGCGGGCTCTGGTGAACACCAGTAGTGACTTAGAACCGGTCCACTAGCACGGTCCACGCCAATCCCTCTCTGGCACAGAGGATCCACTACCTGCCAGCCGGCATCGTGACAGTAGATCCGGCCATGGATCCCGCTGAAGTTCCTCTGCCAGTTGTTGCCGACCTCACCACGGTGGTCGCCCAGCAGTCACAACAGATAGCGCAACAAGGCCACCAGCTGTCTCAACTGACCGTGATGCTACAGCAGCTACTACCACAGCTTCAGCAATCATCTCCTCCGCCAGCTCCTGCACCTCCTCCGCAGCGAGTGGCCGCCTCAGGCCTACGACTATCCTTGCCGGATAAATTTGATGGGGACTCTAAGTTTTGCCGTGGCTTTCTTTCACAATGTTCCCTGCACTTGGAGATGATGTCGGACCAGTTTCCTACTGAAAGGTCTAAGGTGGCTTTCGTAGTCAGCCTTCTGTCTGGAAAAGCTCTGTCATGGGCCACACCGCTCTGGGACCGCAATGACCCCGTCACTGCCTCTGTACACTCCTTCTTCTCGGAAATTCGAAGTGTCTTTGAGGAACCTGCCCGAGCCTCTTCTGCTGAGACTGCCCTGCTGAACCTGGTCCAGGGTAATTCTTCCGTTGGCGAGTACGCCGTGCAATTCCGTACTCTTGCTTCAGAACTATCCTGGAATAATGAGGCCCTCTGCGCGACCTTTAAAAAAGGCCTATCCAGCAACATTAAAGATGTTCTGGCCGCACGAGAAATTCCTGCTAACCTACATGAACTCATTCATCTAGCCACTCGCATTGACATGCGTTTTTCCGAAAGGCGTCAGGAGTTCCGCCAGGATATGGACTTTGTTCGCACGAGGCGTTTTTTCTCCCCGGCTCCTCTCTCCTCTGGTCCTCTGCAATCCGTTCCTGTGCCTCCCGCCGTGGAGGCTATGCAAGTTGACCGGTCTCGCCTGACACCTCAAGAGAGGACACGACGCCGCATGGAGAATCTCTGCCTGTACTGTGCCGGTACCGAACACTTCCTGAAGGATTGTCCTATCCGTCCTCCTCGCCTGGAAAGACGTACGCTGACTCCGCACAAAGGTGAAACAGTCCTTGATGTCAACTCTGCTTCTCCACGTCTTACTGTGCCTGTGCGGATATCTGCCTCTACCTTCTCCTTCTCCACTAAGGCCTTCTTGGATTCCGGATCTGCAGGAAATTTTATTTTGGCCTCTCTCATCAACAGGTTCAACATCCCAGTGACCAGTCTCGCCAGACCTCTCTACATCAATTGCGTTAACAATGAAAGATTGGACTGTGCCGTGCGTTACCGCACGGAACCCCTCCTAATGTGCATCGGACCTCATCACGAAAAAATTGAGTTTTTGGTCCTCTCCAATTGCACTTCCGAAATTCTCCTTGGACTACCGTGGCTTCAACACCATTCCCCAACCTTGGATTGGTCCACAGGGGAGATCAAGAGTTGGGGTACCTCTTGTTTCAAGGACTGCCTTAAACCGGTTACCAGTACTCCCTGCCGTGACCCTGTGGTTCCCCCTGTAACCGGTCTCCCTAAGGCCTATATGGACTTTGCTGATGTGTTTTGCAAAAAACAAGCTGAGACTCTTCCTCCTCACAGGCCTTATGACTGTCCTATTGACCTCCTCCCGGGCACTACTCCACCCCGGGGCAGAATTTATCCTCTGTCCGCCCCAGAGACTCTTGCTATGTCTGAGTACATCCAGGAAAATTTAAAAAAAGGCTTTATCCGCAAATCCTCCTCTCCTGCTGGAGCTGGATTTTTCTTTGTGTCCAAAAAAGATGGCTCCCTACGTCCTTGCATTGACTACCGCGGTCTTAATAAAATCACGGTAAAGAACCGCTACCCTCTACCTCTTATCTCTGAACTCTTTGATCGCCTCCAAGGTGCCCACATCTTTACCAAACTGGACTTAAGAGGTGCTTATAATCTCATCCGCATCAGGGAGGGGGATGAATGGAAAACGGCATTTAACACTAGAGATGGACACTTTGAGTATCTGGTCATGCCCTTTGGCCTGTGCAACGCCCCTGCCGTCTTCCAAGACTTTGTTAATGAAATTTTTCGTGATCTCTTATATTCCTGTGTTGTTGTGTATCTGGACGATATTCTGATTTTTTCTGCCAACCTAGAAGAACACCGCCAGCATGTCCGCATGGTTCTTCAGAGACTTCGTGACAATCAACTTTATGCCAAAATGGAGAAATGTCTGTTTGAATGTCAATCTCTTCCTTTCCTAGGATACTTGGTCTCTGGCCAGGGACTACAAATGGATCCAGACAAACTCTCTGCCGTCTTAGATTGGCCACGCCCCTCCGGACTCCGTGCTATCCAACGTTTTTTGGGGTTCGCCAATTATTACAGACAATTTATTCCACATTTTTCCACCATTGTGGCTCCTATCGTGGCTTTAACCAAGAAGAATGCCAATCCTAAGTCATGGCCTCCTCAAGCGGAAGACGCCTTTAAACGGCTCAAGTCTGCCTTTTCTTCTGCTCCCGTGCTCTCCAGACCTGACCCATCTAAACCCTTCCTATTGGAGGTTGATGCCTCCTCAGTAGGAGCTGGAGCGGTCCTTCTACAAAAAAATTCTTCCGGGCATGCTGTTACTTGTGTTTTTTTTTCTAGGACCTTCTCTCCGGCGGAGAGGAACTACTCCATCGGGGATCGAGAGCTTCTGGCCATTAAATTAGCACTTGAGGAATGGAGGCATCTGCTGGAGGGATCAAAATTTCCAATTATTATTTACACCGATCACAAGAATCTCTCCTATCTCCAGTCTGCCCAACGGCTGAATCCTCGCCAGGCCAGGTGGTCTCTGTTCTTTGCCCGGTTTAATTTTGAAATTCACTTTCGCCCTGCCGATAAGAACATTAGGGCCGATGCTCTCTCTCGTTCCTCGGAGGCCTCGGAAGTAGAGCTCTCTCCGCAACACATTATTCCTCCGGATTGCCTGATCTCCACTTCTCCAGCCTCCATCAGGCAAACTCCTCCAGGGAAGACCTTCGTCTCTCCACGCCAACGCCTCGGAATCCTCAAATGGGGTCACTCCTCCCATTTCGCAGGCCATGCGGGCATCAAGAAATCCGTGCAACTCATCTCTCATTTCTATTGGTGGCCGACTCTGGAGACGGATATTGTTGATTTTGTGCGGGCCTGCACTGTCTGTGCCCGGGATAAGACTCCTCGCCAGAAGCCTGCTGGTCTTCTTCATCCTCTGCCTGTCCCCGAACAGCCTTGGTCTCTGATTGGTATGGACTTTATTACAGACTTACCCCCATCCCGTGGCAACACTGTTGTTTGGGTGGTCGTTGATCGATTTTCCAAGATGGCACATTTTATTCCCCTTCCTGGTCTTCCTTCTGCGCCTCAGTTGGCAAAACAATTTTTTGTACACATTTTTCGTCTTCACGGGTTGCCCACGCAGATCGTCTCGGATAGAGGCGTCCAATTCGTGTCAAAATTCTGGAGGGCTCTCTGTAAACAACTCAAGATTAAATTGAACTTTTCTTCTGCTTATCATCCTCAATCCAATGGGCAAGTAGAAAGAATTAACCAAGTCCTGGGTGATTATTTACGACATTTTGTTTCTTCCCGCCAGGATGACTGGGCAGATCTTCTACCATGGGCCGAATTCTCGTACAACTTCAGAGTCTCTGAATCTTCTTCCAAATCCCCATTTTTCGTGGTGTACGGCCGTCACCCTCTTCCCCCCCTCCCTACTCCCTTGCCCTCTGGTTTGCCCGCTGTGGATGAAATAACCCGTGATCTTTCCACCATATGGAAAGAGACCCAAAATTCTCTCTTACAGGCTTCATCACGCATGAAGAAGTTTGCTGATAAGAAAAGAAGAGCTCCCCCCATTTTTTCTCCCGGAGACAAGGTATGGCTCTCCGCTAAATATGTCCGCTTCCGTGTTCCCAGCTACAAATTGGGACCACGCTATCTTGGTCCTTTCAAAATTTTGTGCCAGATTAATCCTGTCTCTTATAAACTTCTTCTTCCTCCTTCTCTTCGTATTCCTAATGCCTTTCACGTTTCTCTTCTTAAACCACTCATCATCAACCGTTTCTCTCCTAAACTTATCTCTCCCACTCCTGTCTCCGGTTCTTCGGACATCTTTCCTGTAAAGGAGATACTGGCCTCCAAAAAGGTCAGAGGAAAAACCTTTTTTTTGGTTGACTGGGAGGGCTGTGGCCCTGAAGAGAGATCCTGGGAACCTGAGGACAATATCCTAGATAAAAGTCTGGTCCTCAGGTTCTCAGGCTCCAAGAAGAGGGGGAGACCCAAGGGGGTGGGTACTGTTACGCCGAGCGCTCCGGGTCCCCGCTCCTCCCCGGAGCGCTCGCTACACTCTCGCTCCCGCAGCGCCCCGGTCAGATCCACTGACCGGGTGCGCTGCGATACCGCCTCCAGCCGGGATGCGATTCGCGATGCGGGTGGCGCCCGCTCGCGATGCGCACCCCGGCTCCCGTACCTGACTCGCTCTCCGTCGGTCCTGTCCGCAGGGAGCGGGGCCGCGCGCGCCGGGTCTCTGCGATTTAAAGGGCCACTGCGCCGCTGATTGGCGCAGTGGTTATAATCAGTGTGTTCACCTGTGCACTCCCTATGTATACCTCACTTCCCCTGCACTCCCTCGCCGGATCTTGTTGCCATTGTGCCAGTGAAAGCGTTCCTTGTGTGTTCCTAGCCTGTGTTCCAGACCTCCTGCCGTTGCCCCTGACTACGATCCTTGCTGCCTGCCCCGACCTTCTGCTACGTCCGACCTTGCTTCTGTCTACTCCCTTGTACCGCGCCTATCTTCAGCAGTCAGAGAGGTTGAGCCGTTGCTAGTGGATACGACCTGGTCACTACCGCCGCAGCAAGACCATCCCGCTTTGCGGCGGGCTCTGGTGAACACCAGTAGTGACTTAGAACCGGTCCACTAGCACGGTCCACGCCAATCCCTCTCTGGCACAGAGGATCCACCTCCTGCCAGCCGGCATCGTGACAGTTATCCTGAATCATTTCCAACAAAGATATATATATATATATATATATATATATATATGTATATATATATATATATATATATATATATGGGCCCCTTAAACCCTTGATCATCATAGCTGTGATGCTACCATCATGACCTTAAGTGCAGTTCACTTCAATGGCCACTAGGACTGGGAGGGGGAGTCTCAAGTTTTTTAATGGAGCGGAGCCAATGTGACAGCCTGTTATTTTTGTCAATGCACAATAAAGATCACTTGTGATTTCTGTAGAGTAAATGTGGGCGATGCACTGTCTGCAGATTCACAGAGGGAAACACCACAGAGAATTGCACAGGCCCAAAGCAATTTAAAGTTTCTAAAGTCCTGAACTGCAGAAGTGAAGAGACCGTTTATCAAGGCTGCCAAGCGCTATCAGGACAACGCCAGATAAACACCGGGGCCAAGGAGCATTTAGAGATTTCCTGGCACCTGCATCAACATTATCTGTCCTGCCCTACTATACATGTACCTGGGAATAGTAATGTCACCTTTCTATAGGTTGCTGAGTTCTGTATTGGATATGTGTAAGTACAACTCTTGCAACCGGCTAAAATATGTCAAAAAATAAAAATAAAATAAAAATGTACAGGAGAGATTATATAAATAAAGCTTCCCTATTTTATACTTTCCTATCCCCAACACTAACTCAATCTAGCTATGGTTTCTTTATGGCAGTTCAACTAAGATTAACCCCTAAAGTGAATTATCATCTCCAATAGTTATCCCCTATCCACAGCATAGGGTTAAAGGGGGTCACCCGAATTAAAAACTTAACCCATATGTACAGGTTAGGGGATGAGTGTCTAATAACAGGGAGTCGGACCCATTGGGCCCACTGCAATCTCCACAATGGGGGTCCGTCTTGTGGGGGTTTCACCAATGGTAATACCACAGACCATAATAATGGAGGAAAATTTAGCCATGAATCAATAGAGGGCAACGGCATTGCACACACAGTGCCCTCTATTGATTCATGGGTAAATTTCCCTCCATTATTATAGTCTGTGGTGGTACCATTGGGGAAACCCCCACTGATCACATTGCTTTTCCTTTTTCTATGAATAGAGAATACCATTTTGAGATGGGAATACCCTTTAATGACCAGGCCAGGGAGGACCTCCGGAATGAGCGAAATTATTCCAGTTTTCACCAGTTTTTAATGGTGTGGTTGCATGAGGCCTTGCTTGAAGTGGCAGAAATAGCATTTTTGGTGCAGTTTACAGCAGTTTTGGGGGTACATAAGTAAAACCTCTCCAAAAGACCATCTTTTTGAGATGAGCACCTCTGTTTTCAGACCAGATTTTGTGTGATGGACTTTTCATCCTCCATACACTTAGCATGGAGGCCATTTTCTTTGAGAAGACCAGCTTTCTGGCACCAATTGTTTGAAAACATTTTTTCCCCTCTGGAGTACCCCTTTAATTTAAAATGTTAATTTTGAGGGACAGAGACTAATTTACAACATGGTGGAATATGTTGGTTCTATATAAATAAATAAGCAAATAAAAACATATTTCTCTTCATATATGCCTATGTGTTTTTTTTTTTTTTCTGGATGGGGAGGGGGCTCTAAAATAGAAAATCCTTGCTAAGACTGAGATAGAACAGACACGAGGGAGATAACATGGTATTTTATACAACCCATTAATCTCTGAAGTGGACTCTTCCCAGCAATTTCCACATTGATTGCCGAATGATTAACATTTCTCCCACTTTTTGGCAGCTCTTTGTTACAATGTGCCGGTGCGGACCAGACTCTACCTCCCCATTAATCCCTTATTATTCAAAGGGAATTTCCCTGCTCCCAATTAGCGGAAGCGTATACTGTACTAATGAATGTATTAATAGGAAATTATACCCATGGAAATAAGGAAGACATCATTATCTTAAAAGTGTTGATTCGACCGCCACCAGTCTTTTTGATGTGTAATATACTCTTTTATTTATTATCAAAATTACTGAAATGAGGCTCCGGGAACATCCACAATAGTAACATGGCAATTTACATGGGCAAATGTGATCTATCTATCTAGACAGAATAGAAGAAGGAAGCAGCACAACTTCTCGGTACATACTGGCGACGGGATCCCGGTATTATGTATACAGTGAAGAAAGTGATACTCTGTTTGCAGCTGCTTGTGTAGCTCCGCCCCTTGGAGTTAACTAGCGCTGCTCAGACATTATTATTAGCAGGCGACAGTTGGGGTGAAATACACTGCCTGACAGCAGGCACGCGCCCAAATCAGCGGCAGGTGCAGTGACTTATATGTGTAGGGGGTCTACAGCCCCAAGTATCTTAGTCCCCGGTTGAGACAAACTCCATTTTGCTCGATTTCCGAGTGAAGAGATTGGTGTCTTGCAAACCAGGGAGTTATCCCATAATACTGTGATTTTACAAGATCTACTATATACAATTATATGCTGCTACATATGTACACTGCCTTTTCACTGCCATTTTGCAGCAAACTAATTATCTATCTATCTCATGTCTATCTATCTATCTATCTATCTCATATCTATCTCATATCTATCTGTCTATCTATCTATCTATCTATCTATCTCATGTCTATCTTTCTATCTCATATCTATCTATCTATCTGTCTGTCTGTCTGTCTATCTATCTCCTGTCTATCTATCTTTCTATCTCATATCTATTTATCCATCTATCTATCTATCTCTTTAGTGATGAGCGGCAGGGGCCATATTCAAATTTGCGATATTTCATGAATATATGGACGAATATTCGTCCTATGTTTGGTTTGCGAAATTCTCATATTCGCTATGTTTGTTCACTTTTTTTCTCCATGTGAAAATCGTAATGAGATTTGTATAGTGCGCATACGCGATTATATCTTTCAACTAACTAACACTATACCCTACACTAGAACCTATCTGCCAAACTAACCTCCTGTATCTAAATCTAAAATAAGGGAGGAATTAGTGTCCTCTGGAAGTGCCGATATTCGCAAAAAACAAACAAATATTCGTCACTACGAATATATAGCGCTATATTCTAAATATTAACGAAATCGCAAAGTGATGATATTCATGGTAAAAATTAGCATTTTGAATATTTGCGCTCAACACTATATCTCATATCTACTGTATCTATCTCATGTCTATCTATCTATCTATCTATCTATCCCATATCTATCTAATATCTATCTATCCCATATCTATCTAATATCTATCTATCTACCTCATATCTATCTATCTCATATCTATCTATCTATCTATCTATTTCATATCTATATATATAAATCTATCTCATATCTATCTATCTATCATCACATATCTATCTATCTCATATGTATCTATCTATCACATATCTATCTATCTCATATCTATCTATCTCATATCTATTTATCTATCTCATATGTATCTATCTATCTCATATCTATCTATCTCATATCTATCTATCTATCTATCTATCTATCTATTTATCTATCTCATATGTATCTATCTATCTCATATCTATCTATCTATCTATCTATCTATCTCTCTCATATCTCCCTATCTATCTCATATTTATCTATCTCATATCTATCTATCTCATATCTATCTATGTCATATCTATCTATCTATCTATCTATCTATCTCATATCTATCTATCTATCTATCTATCTCTCTCATATCTATCTCATATCTATCTATCTATCTATCTATATCCTATCTATCTATCTCATATCTCTCTATCTATCTATATCCTATCTCTCTATCTATCTATCTATCTATCTATCTATCTATCTATCTATCTATCTATCCATCCATCCTATATAGACACCAGTATTGGAACACCTACACATTACACCCACAGAAGCTTTTAGGACATCCCATTCTAAATCCACAGGAATTTTTGTTCATATCATGCACACTCACATTCATTAGTTGTACAGCACTATTTGTTTTATTCCAGCACAGCCGCATCTGTGCATTTCATGACTATAGCTTGGCCAAGTGATCACTAGTCTATCTCCAAACTCTCTAAACCTTCCAGTGATTAATGTGTCAGAGTAAGTAGTCAGTTCTGGGTCAGATGGCTTCCTGTGAACTACAGGATGACATAATCACCAAAAGATCCTTTCTACAAGCTCTCAGATCCCTCTCCTTCTAGCTCTTTATACTGCTGCTATCTCTATGGGATCAGGATACATAGTAGTTATACACCTCATTCCTCCCAGCTCTATCTGTATACTACTGCTGCTATCTCTTTGGGATCAGGATATATAGTAGTTATACACCTCACCCCTCCCAGATCTAACTGTATACTGCTGCTGCCATCTCTTTGGGATCAGGATATATAGTAGTTATACAACTCCGATGCAGCTCTATCTGTATACTGCTGCTATCTCTATGGGATTAGGATATATAGTAGTTGTACATTTCTCCTGAGACTATCTTCTCACATAGCATTTTTTGCTTTATGTTTTCATGTTTTGCTGTGATTCTACCAAAATTGCAGCAAAAAAAAATCCAGCTGTAGTATGATCTTTGTCCAGGCTGAAGCACAGGCTGGGACAATGTCAAGGAAGTGAGGGGAGGAGTAGCACTCCTCTGTGCTCACTCCTATCCTGTCTATCAGACAGAAATGTGCTGCAAGCTGCGTTTCTCAGTCGAACGCTCAAGAAATGACCCTAATGTCGTCAGTAGCTGACTATACTTGAGCCATTGAAATGAACTGGTCTCAAGCCTGTTCAAGCTTGGACACGCCCGCATGCCATTTTGACATTTTCGCAATGTATCCTTGCCTCGGAGGCACAAATCATGGTGTGAATGAGGGATTAGTTAGTACAGTTGAAAAAAGACATGTCCATCAAGTTCAACCAAGGAGGTAAAGGAAAGGGGTAAGACAAATTATAAGGTATCCATTAAAGAGTTAAACAATTTTGTAAATTACTTCTATTAACCCCTTGGGGACTGAGGGTTTTCCCGTTTTTGCACTTTTGTTTTTTCCTCCTTACCTTTTAAAAATCATAACCCTTTCAATTTTGCACCTAAACATCCATATGATGGCTTTTTTTTTTGCGCCACCAATTTTACTTTGTAATGACATCAGTCATTTAACCAAA
This sequence comes from Hyla sarda, assembly GCF_029499605.1. Lineage (NCBI taxonomy): Eukaryota > Metazoa > Chordata > Amphibia > Anura > Hylidae > Hyla > Hyla sarda. Next base: position 39,336,361 of record NC_079191.1, read on the forward strand.
AAATCTATGGAGAAACGGAAAAAAAAATAATTGTGCGACAAAATTGAAGAAAAAATTCAATTTTGTAACTTTTGGAGGCTTCCGTTTCTACGCAGTAAATTTTTCGGTAAAAATGACACCTTATCTTTATTCTGTAGGTCCATATGATTAAAATGATCCCCTACTTATATAGGTTGGATTTTGTCGGACTTCTGGAAAAAATCATAACTACATGCAGGAAAATTTATACATTTAAAATTGTCATTCTGACCCCTATAACTTTTCTATTTTTCCGCGTACGGGGCGGTATGAGGGCTCATATTTTGCTTTGTGATCTGAAGTTTTTAGCGGTATCATTTTTGAATTGATCTGACTTTATGATCACTTTTTATAAAAAATGTTATGATATAAAAAGTGACCAAAAATACGCTATTTTGGACTTTTGAAATTTTTTGCGCGTACGCCATTGACCGTTCGGTTTAATTAATTATATATTTTTTATAATTCGGACATTTCCGCACACATATGTTTATTTTTATTTACACTGTTTTTTTTTTTGCAATGTTATATCTCCCATAGAGGGCTATAACACTGCATACACTGATCTTTTATATTGATCAATGGTTTCTCATAGAAAACCATTGATCAATGATTCTGCTGCTTGACTGCTCATGCCTGGATCTCAGGCACTGAGCAGTCATTCGGCGATCGGATAGCGAGGAGGGACCCTCCTGCTGTCCTGTAAGCTGTCCGGGATGCCGCGATTTCATTGCGGCGATCACGAACAGCCCCCCGAGCTAATCAGCAATGTCTTACTATCACTTTAGATGCGGCGTTCAACTTTGAACGCCGTGTCTAAAGGGTTAATTGCGCACGGCACCACGATCAGTGCCGCACGCTATTGGTCTGGGGTCCCGGCCATTGTTAGAGGCCGGGCCCGACCCGCTATGATGCGGGGCCACGTTATAGAAAGGGAGTGGGCAAAGGGCGTATAGGTACGCCCTCCGTCCCCAACAGGTTAAAAAATCTTAATCCTTCCAGTACTTTTTAGGGGCTGTATACTACAGAGGAAATGCTTTTCTTTTTGGATTTCTCTTCTGTCACGACCACAGTGCTCTCTGCCGACCTCTGCTGTCCATTTTTGGAACTGTCCAGAGCAGCATATGTTTGCTATGGGGATTTTCTCCTGCTCTGAACAGTTCCAAAAATGGACAGCAGAGGTCAGCAGAGAGTACTGAGGTCGTGATAGAAGAGAAATCCAAAAAGAAAAGCATTTACTCTGTAGTATACAGCCCCTAAAAAGTACTGGAAAGATTAAAGGGGTTATCCAGGAAAAAAAATGTTTTATATATCAACTGGCTCCAGAAAGTTAAACAGATTCGTAAATTACTTCTATTAAAAAATCTTAATCCTTTCAGTACTTATAAGCTTCTGAAATTAAGGTTGTTCTTTTCTGTCTTAGTGCTCTCTGATGACACGTGTCTCAGGAACCGCCCAGTTTAGAAGAGGTTTGCTCTGGGGATTTGCTTCTAAACTGGGTGGTTCCTGAGACACATGTCATCAGAGAGCACTTAGACAAAAAAGAACAATCTTAACTTCAGAAACTTATAAGTACTGAAAGGATTAAGATTTTTTAATAGAAGTAATTTACAAATCTGTTTAACTTTCTGGAGCAAGTTGATATATAAAAAAAATTTTTTTTCCTGGAATATCCCTTTAAGATTTTTTAATAGAAGTAATCTACAAATCGGTTTAACTTTCAGGCACCAGTTGATTAAGAAAAAATAATTATTATTATTCCACTGGAGTACCCCTTTAAGACAAATTGTGCACTTGTTATATCATCCTGCTTTCTGAATAATGGAACTCAACATTATGTCAGGGAATACTGCCCTCTATGGAGAACAGATGTAAAATGCAGTGTTTGCTCTAGGTCTGTCGTATAGTCAGATATCACAGGCAGCCAAGATCCTGTGGAAAGATAGACAGATAATATGGGACCAAGGTCTGCAGATTCTACATCTTTACAACTTTATAATAGAACACACACTTCCATTTACTTCATAATATGTTCTGCTATAAAGCGGTTGTCACGAACAATACAAATATTTTTTAGCCCATATATCGGATAAATACGTCCATTATGGATATAAATTTACATCCTTATATTTTTAAAGAATAGGATTAAATACCCAAGTGACCCATAAGTACCCATCAGTAAATTCCCATGTGAATGCTGGTTTAGGACCAGTGACTTGCTGCAAGTTAAAGTTCATATAGTTAATCTAAAAATTAAAAATCAAAATTTAAATGGTAACTCTCATTAAAACTAATTTTTGCTATTGCACTCCTTATGGTAAATGAAAAATTTTTCTAATATACTTTGTTTAAAAAAAAATGAAGTTTTCTATGTTTTATTTGTGCTTAAAAAAGCTCAAGAGCACATTTCCCCCCATCTCATACACAGACTTAGGACCGAGGTCCAAACACAGGTGCAGCCTGGAGTGCTGAGGGGGGTGTGTCCAGCCAACAGCATATGGCAGTTATGTGTGAGAGGAGCTATGATTGGATGAGGCTGGACACACCCCCCTCAGCACTCAAGGCTGCACTTCCTGTGTTCGGACTTTGGTCCAAAGTCTGTGTATGAGATGGGGGAAAATGTGCTCTTGAGCTTTTTTAAGCACAAATAAAACATAGAAAACTTCATTTTTTTTTTAAAACAAAGTATATTAGAAATATTTTTTAATTACCATAAGGAGTGCAATAGCAAAAATTAGTTTTAATGAGAGTGACCCTTTAAATAATAAATAAATTTTATTTATTATGTAACCTATAATAGATGCACAACAGGACAGGGGGCGGCAGGTTATATGTGCAGTCTAATGCAGCTTCCGGGCCCTGTGGATTCTTTATTATTTTAAAGGAGTACTCCCGTGGAAAAAGTTTATTTATTTATTTTTTTAAATCAGCTGGTGCCAGAAAGTTAAACAGATTTGTAAATTACTTCTATTAAAACATCTTAATCCTTCCAGTACTTTTTAGGGGCTGTATACTACAGAGGAAATGCTTTTACTTTTTAGATTTTTCTGATGTCACAACCACAGTGCTCTCTGCTGACCTCTGCTGACCATTTTAGTAACTGTCCTGAGCAGCATATGTTTGCTATGGGAATTTTCTCCAGTTCCTAAAATGGACAGCAGAGGTCAGCAGAGAGCACTGTGCTTATGACATCAGAGAAATCTAAAAAAGTAAAGCACTTCCTCTTTAGTATACAGCCCCTAAAAAGTACTGGAAGGATTAAGATTTTTTTAATAGAAGTAATTTACAAATCTGTTTAACTTTCTGGCACCAGTTGATTTAAAAAAAAATTAAGTTTTCCACGGGAGTACCCCTTTAAGGAAAAATTAAAGTTTTGCAACAATGCCAGAAATTAACATTTTTTTATTTAGCTTTTGGAGACAAAGGGGCATATATATATATATATATATATATATATATATATATATATATATATATTGTGCCCTTTGCTTTATGTCTGGATAAGGGTGCAGGTCACAGTGGCCATGTACATAATCCATATAGTCCATGTCCATGTTTGTATGCTATATAGCAGTGGTCTCACACCAGCGGACCTCCAGATGTTGCAAAACTACAACTCCCAGCATGCCCGGACAGCCGTTGGCTGTCCGGGCATGCTGGGAGTTGTAGTTTTGCAACATCTGGAGGTCCGCAGGTTGGAGACCACTGCTGTATAGTATAGATCTGTTTACTGTATTATACGCTATCAGACAGGTTTCATCATTCTACAGTGATATCATGCTTTCTAATAGCCACGTCTCAGTACCGCGAGGATACAATAATATTATGGAGCAGTAAATATGCCTCATTTTTCCCACTGAGGACAGCCACATAAATCAGCGCTAAGTCTATGTTGAAAAATATGTAAATCGTTCAGTTTTTGCAGTTCTACTCGCCTGAAGCTACTGATAAATGACTGGCTTTTTGTCATCCTGCAGTTGATGATAAATAATCAGTTTAGTCCTATTCTATATAGTGATGGTTATAAGGATTCATTATAGGAGTCCTGTGTCGCTGCCCCGGTTCTGTCTCCACTCCGCGCCTGCACTGAGGTTTGGGGCAATCTCTGAGCTTCCTTAATGCAGAAAACAAACTAATTCACTTTTGTCCAAACTAATGGGATGATAGATAGGAGGCTAGAAGAAATATTCTTAAAAAATATGGCATATAAAACCTTCTATCTATCTATCTATCTATCTATCTCATATCTATCTATCTATCTATCTATCTCATATCTATATATTTCATATCTATACATTTCATATCCATCTATCTATCTCATATCTATCTATCTATCTATCTATCTATCTATCTCATATCTATCTATCTCATATATATCTATATGTCTATCTATCTCATATCTATCTATCTATCTATCTATCTATCTATCTACAGCATATCTATCTATCTCATATGTATCTATCTATCTATCTCATATCTATCTCATATCTATCTCATATCTATCTCTCTATCTCATATCTATCTATCTATCAATCTCATATCTATCTATCTGTCTATCTATCTCATATCTCTCTATCTCATATCTATCTATCTATCAATCTCATATCTATCTATCTGTCTATCTATCTCATATCTATCTATCTCACATCCATCTCATATCTATCTATCTATCTTTCCATCTTTCTATCTATCTCATATCTATCTATCTATCTATCTATCTATCTAACTCAGCTCTATCTATCTATCTATCTATCTATCTATCTATCTATCATATCTATCTCATATCTATCTATCTCAGCTCTATCTATCTATCATATCTATCTCATATGCATCTATCTCATATCTTTCTCATATTTATCTATCTATAACTCATATCTATCTATCTATCTATCTATCTATCTATCTCTCTATCTATCATCTATCTATCTATAACTCATATCTATCTCATATCTATCTCGTATCTTTCTATCGTCTGTCTGTCATATATCTATCTATCTATCTCATATCTATCTATCTATCTATCTCATATCTATCTATCTATCTCATATCTATCTATCTACCTCATATACTATCTATCTATCTATCTATCTATCTCATATCTGTCTATCTATCTATCTATCTATCTATCTCATATCTATCTATCTCATATCTATCTATCTATCTCATATCTATCTATCTATCTCATATCTATCTATCTCATATCTATCTATCTATCTCATATCTGTCTATCTATCTATCTATCTATCTATCTCATATCTATCTATCTCATATCTATCTATCTATCTCTCATCTATCTATCATCTATCTCATATCTATTTATCTCATATCTATCTCATATCTATCTATCTCATATCTATCTATCTATCTCATATCTATCTATCTATCTATCTATCTATCTATCTATCTCATATCTATCCATCTATCTTATTTCCTAACATTCTCTTAGGGTACATTTCTCTTCTTCTTGGGTCGTAAATCTGATTTTACTTGTGCTTGAAGGACATGAATGGTGGAGCGGATCTCCCGAACACGGTGTGAAAGTTGTCTCATACTAATGGTTTCGTACATCGAGTAGGTGTAGTACATTTCTACAACCCCCGGTTCTGGAGAAACTTAGGCTGCATCTACATTACCTGGGACACTACACTTGTACATGAAATGATCTCAGAGAAGCTGCTGAGAAATCCCTTTCCTTGCTGACGTGTCATACCGCTGTCCTGCCTGTAGAGGGCAATGTAGCATTTCTTATCAAACCAGAGCCATAACCGCTATTTGTTCCAAGTTCCAGAATGACCTCTCTCCTATGGATTTTCTCTCTTAAGAAACCCCTACTGCTGAATGCTGATATGCAATATTCATCATTCTACATTATCAAGATTAATGCATAAATCAGCATCTGTTATCTCGCCCCTTTAAAGGCGTTTAGTGGTGTTCTAATAAAGAACTCGCCTTTCTATACGATCTGATCGTCCTCCCCCTTATAGGAAGAATATAATGTGCTGCTTGCTACACCTCAGTAGACATTATATTTGTCTTCGTGTCTCCCTTTATGATTCCCTGGCCAGACTTTTGTGATATAAGCCACTTGATTTCCTCTCTATTCTTGCCCCGAGCTCCGGTATGTCGCCTCGCGTGCCCCTGGGAGCTGATGCTGCTGATATTGAAGCAGTGATTTTAATCAGCCAGCCCGGCGAAGCATTAGAGTGCATTCACAGGTCTGGTTATATAAAAGCTTCTCTTATCTGATTCCCACCGGCACAGCTTACTGACATATTAAACACCAACTAATGGGCAAGGGGGATTTTTGGGGTTATGCTTCCTTTTTTTACTTATGTTTTGTCATCAGAGGTTGGAAACACCATGAAAATGCAATAATGACATTATCATGCCTGTCATTTCAATGTATGGTTGCCTTGCCGAGAACGGTCCGAGGACTTTGCATACAAGAATGGCATCATGTGCTTTGTATTAGTAAGCTAAGCAGCGTGAAACGCGTGGGTACTTGGCACTGAATTTTAGCAGCACTGAAACTGTGACTATAAGAAGGGAAAACAAACTTGGGTTAAAAGTATAATGAGCTTTTATGTATGGGAGTATGGAGGCCATGCAGGGTAGAGGGCAACTCAAGATTGGTTGACACTTATAAAGGATATTGTGGACATTCGGTTGCAGGTCTTGCCATCTTCCCCTGCAGAAAGGAATGGGAGTTGAACCACTGACGGTAGCTGTGAGGCATGGTGCCACAACCCATGTCATAAAGTCCTTAGGCAAGGCGCAACAGGGTAGAGGACAATTTAGGATGGCCTTGTCACTTATAAAGGATGGAACAACCCATATTCTGAAGCCAGAGTCACTTACAACACTGTACTGGTAAACTGTATGTGGGGTGGTGGCACAACTCATGTTATAAAGCCTTTAGGCAACACCCAACAGGCAAGAGGGCAACTCAGAATGGTCTTGTCACTTATAAAGGATACCGTGAGCCTTCATTGAAGGTCCTGCCATCCTGCCAAAAGGAATGGGACCTGAATTACTGCTTGTAGCTGTGAGGCACGGAGGCACAACCCATGTTTATAATGGCTTTAGGCAAGACGCAACAGGCTTGTGCCTAGGGACAATCATATAGAGAATGTCTCATGCTCCTCTGGGGTCAGGTTTGGATTGTAGCTTATACAGGGAAAATAGGCTTAGTATGCTCTGTTCAATATTTTTCTTGCTCTGATTGTAGTAGTGGTAGTGGTACAGCATATACAGAAAGGTACACAGTTGACCTCTGCAGGTTCATGGAACTCAAGTCCCAGTGAACGTGTGCAGTGATTAGAGGCCAGAACTTATCAGAAGTAAAATTCCACTAAGTTTATAAATGACGTGTTAAAATCCAGAGAAACAGGATTGGTGAATTGTGACCCATTTTTAACCTGATATATATTGTAGCATATTTGTGCTGTTGTATATTGCTGCAAAAAACACTATACAAAAACATATATGTGATGTCTGGTATGAAATAGAAAAGTGGGGAGGTTCTTTATAGACAGAGTGAATGCCAGATTTGTCCTGTATGAGTTTGTATAAATGAAGAGCTGTCAATCATTTTGTGGGGGTGGGAAAAGTAGGACTCACAGGCTTTCCCTATGTGTGAGCGGCAGTAAGTAGGACTCACAGGCTTTCCCTATGTGTGGGCAGCAGTAAGTAGGACTCACAGGCTTTCCCTATGTGTGGGCAGCAGTAAGCAGGACTCACAGGCTTTCCCTATGTGTGAGCGGCAGTAAGTAGGACTCACAGGCTTTCCCTATGTGTGGGCGGCAGTAAGAAGGACTCACAGGCTTTCCCTATGTGTGGACGGCAGAAAGCAGGACTCACAGGCTTTGCCTATGTGTGGGCGGCAGTAAGAAGGACTCACAGGCTTTCCCTATGTGTGGGCGGCAGTAAGAAGGACTCACAGGCTTTCTTTATGTGAGGGTAGTTCATAGGTTTTCTTTGTGAGTCCTGGACTCATATTAACAGCTTTTTAATAGAAAACGTTTAATTATTTAACAGAAAATGATATATCCCAAGTTAGGCATCTCCACCTTTATCCTACGAGGGGTTACATAGACAATAATAGAGTAATTCAAGTATCAGATCATTTAGATAACGCATATATTGTTTACGAGCAGGAATGTGTCACTGTGTAACTGGACAGATTTGCAATCCAGGAGTGTAAATCAGGTTTATAATCTGTAATAAAGACCAGATTGGTTGTTACCCATCTTTCTTAGCAACAGATTAAAGATTTAATTACATTTAGCTGAATATAATTGATGGAAGATGAGAGCTTAACTATAATTGATAGAAATTTTTAAAATCCACTTAATATTACTATGTCATACCTGTCATAATGTCATTTAATTGTTGGGTGACAGCCGAAAGTAATAGTAGATGTAATGAAGAAATGAATATGTGACTATTAGGGATTAAGATGAATTTTGGAGCCAGCGTGGCACCTCGGATAACACACCTGCTGTTAACTTGAGGGCTCTCTCCTCACTTCCTGACACTTCATGCCAAATAAACTCCCGAGCTGAAGCGATGTGACATCTATTTCCATTTACTATGGTATGAAATGCAGATATTGGGCAATTAGCTATCGGCTCTATTGAAGTTGTAGCGTTACCCTGAGTAGAGATTTCTGGAGCAGATCTGAACGATGGGCTGTCAGGATCCTCTCACTGTCTCTTCCTGATAAATTAAATATCACTGCTCTGCACCATTTTGATGTTTCCTTTGACACTCAATTGGATAAACACAGTCTGGGTCTGGATCAAGTACCTTAAAAAAGGCTCCTGACATCTGTATATAATTAAAGTCCATCCCTCAGACTTTAATGAATGCTGTAAAAATATGTATGTAGTGAGCTCCCCCTAGTGGCAGGTGCAAGAAACCAGAATTGTATCATTGTATTTAGCAAGATATAGGGGCACTCATCAATTCTTCTCTCCTTCTTATCCTATTTTAGTAATGAAAAGTAACCTTGTTTTTGAACTCCCCGTACCAAATTCATCAAATGCCACACACTACTTGATGAATTTACCGGCTCCTATGCCCATGCTCACAGAGGCTACGACCTTGCGCCTGGCCTACTTGGACATTCGGAGCTACAACGTGGAGGGGTGAGCGGAACTTTTCTCTTTTTTCCATATTACATGTTTTGCTGTTAATTCAGCTCCTGACTCCACAGATTTATTATTAAATGGGTACTCTGCTGCTCAGCATTTGGAACAAACTGTTCCGAACACTGGAGCCGGCGCCGGGAGCTCATGATGTCATAGCCCCACCCCTCATGATGTTACACCCCACCCCCTCAATGAAAGTCTATGGGAGGGGACGTGACAGCATCACGCCCCCTCCCATAGACTTGCATTGAAGGGGCATGCTGTAAGATCACGAGGGGGCGGGGCTATGACATCACGAGCTCCCGGCGCCGGCTCCAGCGTTCGGAACAGTTTGTTCCAAATGCTGAGCAGCAGAGTACCCATTTAAGTGATAACTTGTTGTACCTCCAACACATTATCTACAGCGAATATTTGGATACACATATCTTTCTGAACTGTTGTACCATAACAATGGATCCTTCACCTATACTTCCATGCTTCCAACCGTTAATCACTTCAGAAAGGAAAAATAAAGCAGAAAATATTTTTGCATCCACTGAACAAGCTCAAGAGCCTCTCACCTCGGATTTGATTAATCTGATGGAGGAGTTGGAGCGGACTATGAGCTCAGAATATGGTGGGACTTTACTACCTTAAATAAATTACCTTGAGCAGAAAATGATTCCCAGGGGGCTTTGTCTCCTAAAAAAAACCCGCCCTTGTGTATAACAATGAATATCTAGCAGAGTGGTATGAAGCATTGTCTGACTGTTCATCCAGATTAATCAAAATAATTATAAAGAGAGAGGAGCGGCTTTTAGCAGATACACAAATTAAGGTGGAGATCTTCCAAGAGTCCCTCAGAAAATACGAGGTAATGGAGGAATTTAATACATTAAATGAAAAAGTTCTTGCCAATGTTAACAAACTGGAGGAGTATATCACTTAGATGAAAAAAACTAAGTTTGCGAGGAATAAAGCAGACTATGCTAATAACCAGGTGTATACCTGGAAAACTAAGCAGCATTACAGAAGGAGATCCATGTTGAAAAAGACGCACAGAAAACGCGGTGATGATCTGCATGTGTCGTTCTCCACATCGGAGGGTGAAACCACTTTTTCTCCAAGTGACAGTTCCGATTCAGAAGCTGTTCTTAATCGTCCCCCCTCCACACAGGCCGGTGCATATTCAAAAAACGGGGAACCCCTAATTCCACCAACAGCAAACAAATACAACAAAAAGAAGGGAGGAAACCGAAAAAACAAGGAATGGTGGCTACAAACATAAAAGAAACCAAAAATTCACACTCACCCATGAGGTATCCTAGACGTTAGGGATAACCTCCGATTCATATACGATTGTCAATATGTCAGCTAAAATTTTGACTCAAGATCAATTATCTCTCCTCTCAAAAGGCCTCAACTTTGTGCCCGATACCAATTTCAATGTGTACAAAATCTTATGGGACTTTAATAAATTCATCAGTTCCCTTACGGTCAGAAGACATTTCTTTGAAGACTCTGGGGTAGTCACGTAATTCAGTTTCTATTACCTGTCCGGATTTAAACAATACCATTTTTCCTCTTGGTTTGCCACTGAGTGAACAGGTCACTCTCATGGAGCTTAATGAATTGGAACATCAGCATATGGATCAGCCAAGCATCCTGTCCACAGCGGGGAGATTTACTTTAAAGAATGAACGTTTCTACCCAGTGAATTCTCGAGCACCGTGCAATACAACCACACGTGATCAGAAAGCCTTAAAAGAGTTGCAGAATTTTACTGGATATAATAGTGAGGTCATCAGACAAAGGCCGATCCGTGGTTGTATTGGACCGCACGAAATGTTTCGCAACCAGGTTTGGGATATGCTTGGGGATGAAGTCACCTACAAGAAATTGTCCAGGGACCAAACCAGTGATGTACAAACCAAACTTAAGAATATTTTGAGTGAGGGTGTTGTTTTGGGCATTTTCACTAAAACCATGAAGGAATGTTTATTTGTCCCAACCCAGTTTGTCCCATCTTTCACTGTTTGCCAAAACACATAAGAATGGATCTCTCCTCCTACAGACCAGGGGTTGTCCGATGGGGGCCAAATTTTTGCCCTCATTGGCCAAGATTCATCCATATACCGGACAATCCCTTTCTCCGCCACATCACCTGGTATGGTCGCTATATAGATGATGTCCTGGTGGTGTGACTGGGACCCTGTGACTCCTCCATCATTCATGATTTTGTTTCTTACCTTAACAATAACCTGGACAATCTGACTTTCACTTGCAACTTTCATCCCCTAGAAATGGTTTTCCTTGATGTGTCTCTCGTTTCCGATCCGGTGTTAGGCATTATTCACACAAGACTTTATAGGAAACAGCACTCAGGAATAGTGTTGCTAGCGAATATTCGCAAATCGAATTTGAATCGTGAATATCGCATATTTGTGAATTCGCAAATACTACGAATATAGCACTATATATTTGTAATTACGAATATTAGTTTTTTTTTCCGCATATGCGAAAATTTATGCACATATGCGAAAATGTATGCGCATAAGCGCATATTCGTGAATATTGAGCCCTCCCTTCTTTAATGGTATAGGGAACTATGACTAGTGCATTAACTCTGTAATTTTTTGCCCATTGAAACCAATAGGCCCATTGTGGTCTATGGGGATCTCATGGTATGTAAAACAGTAAAATAAGCAGGGTTTGAGACCTATGGTGGGACAGATTGTTACAGTGCTGTGGTTTAACTTTACTTTCCTGGAAAAGCTGCTGAGTTGCCCATAGCAACCAATCAGATAGCTTCTTTCATTTTTCACAAGGCTTCTGCAAAATGAAAGAAGCGATCTGATTGGTTGCTATGGGCAAAAGCTGCTTTTCCAATAAATTTAAGCCACAGCACTGTAACACTCTGTCCCACCCCAGGACTCAAGCCCATGGTGGTCTCCCATTCTACTGTGCTGCCGAGACAGTCCTGCTTATCTTACCTTATTACATGCCGTGAGATCCCCATAGACCACAATGGGCCTATTAGTTTCAATGGGCAAAAAATCACAGAGTTAATGCACAAGTCATAGTTCCCTATACCAGTAAAGAAGGGAGGGCTCAATATTCGGGAATATGCGCATATGCGGAAAATCAGTGTAGAGGAAGAATTGTGCAGTTGCCCATAGCAACCAATCAGATTGCTTCCTTCATTTTTGAAAAGGCCTTTGAAAAATGAAAGAAGTGATCTGATTGGTTGCTATGGGCAACTCAGAAACTTTTCTCTGAAAGATTTTGATAAATCTCCCTCTATGGGGGAGATTCATCAAAACCAGTGTAGAGAAAGAGTTGTGCAGTTGCCCATAGCAACCAATCAGATCACTTCTTTCATTTTTGTAAAGGCCTCTGAAAAATGAAGGAAGCAATCTGGTTGCTATGGGCAACTCAGAAACTTTTCCAGGAAACGTTGCTGAGTTGCCCATAGCAACCAATCAAATCGCTTCTTTCATTTTGCAGAGGCCTTGTGAAAAATGAAAGAAGCGATCTGATTGGTTGCTATGGGCAACTCAGCTGCTTTTCCAGTAAAATAAAGTTAAACCACAGCACTGTAACACTCTGACAATTCTAGAAAAAAAAAAAAAACAGCTTGATGAATTCCCCTCAAAGTCACTATGTTAGAGGTTGTTAGCAGGTTCTCCTGCAAGAATGATCACAGAAGGTAATTGTTTAACCAGATGACATTAGGTGACCATACACTTTCAACAGCTGTAGGATGAATGGTCGTAGCTGATTTACACATGAAGGTTTGGCATGTGTCCTCTATGGATAAGGGCAGGGTAAGCATTCAGACAATTCTGGCAATGGCTTATCTCTCCCAGAACAGCGGGGCAGATCAGGCATTTGGAATCCAACATGTCCAGCCCTTCACTTCAATATATTCTGTTCGGGGAGACTTGGGAGACTGTCATACTCTTTACACAGTCAGTGTCTACAGTGAGTTGTGGTGAGGGTGTGATGAGGGCAGATGGAATTACCCTAGGGGCAGGTGGCACTAACCCCTTGTGTTCGTCACACCAGGCATGGTTTATCCTCTTCACCACCTGAAGATATACCGCTGGATCCTGGGCTAGGCACAGGGGCAAATAATGACTCCAACGCCAAGTTACGGAACTGAGTCAGACAGATGTAACAGTCTATACAGCTTGGCTAGGCCCAAAGAGGTGACCAGTGACTTCAGAGACCACAGGGCTTGCTGGGACTTATAGTGGACTTGGACATTTTGATGCAGGGCCACGCTGACTTGAGACAGACTTGACTTGGACTGACTTGACAGACTTCACCCCGTTTGTAGCTTACCAGGTTTTGACTTTCATCTGTGGGGCAGTAGACTTGTGGATCCTTGGCTGCGTGGTAGACTTTGGACCTTCTTAGGATACCAGACACTCTCTCAGGACTTGACATAACTGTTCCTCAGCAGTAAAGAGACTGAGTCTAAGAGACTGAACTAGCTCCACCCAGGCTTTATATGGGGGAGACCCTGGAGGAGTCCCATAGGTCACTCTATAGGTCCTCATGGTCACTGGTACCTTCCCTGGTTACAACGCATAGCAACATTACTTAAAGGTATATAACAATATATGTACATTACAATACAGAACATAGGCACTTAAGATGATACATAAGACACAAGTACAGGGGGAGGCCCAGGGGTCACGGAATGGAGTCTGCCTGACAGGGCAGCAAGGGTACAGAGGTGCAGCTCCTGTACTGGGCCACCACAAACTCCCCCTCAGTCCTGGAAGGCAGACAACATGAAGTGGCCACTGAGGCCTGGTGATAGCAATGAACAGTTCCTGGGGCATTTCACAAATGTCTTTCTCAAGGCTGGTGAACAGATGAACTGGGGCAGGGTCCATGTGGCATAGCTGTTAATATCCTTACATTTGGTGAGGGATTTAAGAACTGGGATTATGAAACATGTGAGATTGTTAGGACTTCCAACTGCATACTGGAGAATAAGGATGAATTTGGATCGAGCTGCCATAGGCTTTCTACCCGAATGCCTTTGCTAATGGGGCCCTTCAGCTATAGCTACTTCTCCCCATAACATTATTCAAGTAAATACACATTTTCTGACAACATATGACAATATTACCTATACATAGGAGCTCACATGTTACTTAGACCTCCAGGAGAACTCTCTGCCCACAAGAGTACCCTGTACACGATGGCCAAGAAAATAATTAGGCACTAGACATTACATGACTATCCATGGACTGACTATTTAGACTGGTTAGCTACAGTCCTAACTAAACATGACATTTAACTAGTTTAGATACACAAAATGCTATGTACAACACTGACTATCTGTACACGAAAGAACAGTAGCATTAGGTATTCTAAAGTAACTATGTGTTAATATGTTATGCATGTATAACTTTTATACGAAGGTACTATTACTCTCTGTACCTGGCTGGTAACTGTCATGGCAGTGAGGTAGTGGATACGCTTCTCCTGACATAGTCAGGATACCTCCTATACAAATTTCCATGGGTAGAGAAGACATTGAATACTTCAGAATTTTTTTTTTTTAAACACGTTATTTACATTTTATTACAAAGTGCCTTAAACAATACAATCTGACAACAATGATGGTAATTGCATTCACTTGTGCAAAAAAAGAAATAAACAAGATATATATTACCCTGAAAATATACTTTTTCTGTTTTCTAGTACCGCTCCACAGTTCTGGTACATTAGAGTTCTCAGTAAAGGATCATGGCTATAAGCTGGGCCCATACACTTATGTTAATGGTTACAGGGGTTCTTGGTGAGTCCACCAGGCACTTTTCTTGAACGTTGCATAACCTGATGAACACTGGTACTTCCACAAAACAAAGTTAGTCTCTCGACTCAACAGTGAACAGAAAAGTTATTTCACAAAAACTCTTCAGCCTTGGAATTTTCCATCCCACTGCTTCCTAGGCTGGAATATATAACGGGGGCCACAGGACTGTGCCCCTCCAAAGGACTCACTAGTGTGTTCCAGTTTACTCTGGACAGGGTAGACTCAGTGATGGTGGGACTAACAGTAACCACCATTTGAACTGCAGCAGCTTGCACCACTGTGGGAACAGATGTTGGTGGCTGTTGGGCCGACCAAACCTCCTCCTTAAAAGGAGTAGGCCGAGGCACTTTAGTCTGTGCCAGCTGGTTAGGCCAAACCTCCTCAGTGACAGGAATAGGCCTGGGCACATCTCCAGATGACTTGTGTAGATACTTTGGTGTCATGACAGGTGCCTCGGGTAAGTAGGTTTCTTCCTCTTCCTCTGGACAAAACTCTTTAGGTTTGGGAGATAGTAACCCAAAGGGATCGGTATCCAAATCATCTGAGGGAAAATATGCAAAGGGAATCTGCGTGGGGTTCTTCGGACGGGTCACCCCTGCTGCCCACTCTCCTCTCACGCTTTGAACTGGAGTGTATTCCACGATCTCCCTGCTCTCAAGAGAATGCAATGGTATGGAGAGAGAGTCCCTTTTTACTGCGTGATGATTGACCAGGATGGTCCCGCCATGACGACAGTCCATGAGGGTGCCAAACCCTGCACTTTGTCAAACTTCACAACTGTAGCTCTGGGCCTTTCCAGGGGTGGCTCTCCCTCTCAGGGGTGGTCCAGCATTCTAATGTACAGGGCCTCAAGTGCTTTGGTGTCTTTCTGCTGTGCTTGGCGCACTTCATACAATGGCAGCTTCGGCCCATACTCCTTCCTTCCCTGTGCTCTCATCTCCTCCACTATTTCGGCAACCTGGGCTTCTCGCTTAGCCTTCTCGGACTGGGCCGTCGGAACTGAGGGATGGGGCTTCCCTGGCAGGGGAAGGAGGTGCTCTTACATATAGCGAATCAGACTAGGCTCTTCGCCAAACAGCCACCAGGGTAGCGGTGGTGACCGGGGGCGTGCTGTGGGCTTCTAGACCTGGGGGGTTTGCTCTGGACTGGGGGTAGATGAGGGGTAGGGAAAGCGGCTTCAGCCGGGGTACTCACTTCTGACTCCTCCGTGTGGATCTCCGCCCAGGATCCCCAGGTCCGGTGATGAGGGGACAGCCTCACCAGTGATGCTTCTCTGGAAGATGCCGGCGTTCCTTCCTCCGGGGTTGCTGGCCAGTCTCTATTATCCTCGGGCAGCGGGACGTTAAGATACAGCGACTTTCTGAGCCTCCGGTACCATCTTGGTACTCTCCAACTTCATGCTTGCTTGCTCTGCCATATTGCTCACCTCACAGACTTCCGGCAAACTGAAGAGGTCCAGTGGCGCTATTTCTTTTATACAGGACATGTGGAAAATGGCAGCCGGATGGAACTGCGTCAGCGGTGCAGCACTGACTTCTGCTCCCCCAGCAACAAGAAGCGGATCTTTACAGTTACAGTTTGGATTCAATACAGCAACATGGTTCTCGTGCCCAGGGACGGGACATTGATCAGTGCGGGACATTTTTGCACGCTTCTCTGGCACATCTTTAACCCTTTCAGGTAGAGGCAGTACTTTGTTATGTAGCATAACTTCGGACCTGATTTTACACATGGTCGGCACAGTTCTTGGACAATTCACAATGGCTGATAATACAGTTTTCTTCACCTCCCCCTCTATTTCACATGCGCCTCACAATACACAGATTTCACTGACAAAGTCGCGTACACTTTCTGGCACACTTTCTTTTTGCATCTGTGTGCAAATTTTTGGCAATACTGGACACAGTTCCGACTGGGAGGGTACTCTTTGCATAAGGCGCACACCCGTATCCTGTTTGTAGGATGCCAAAAGTTGTGGTGAGGGTGTGAGAAGGGCAGATTGAAATACCCTAGGGGCAGATGGCATTACCCCCTTTGTGTTTGTGATGCCAGGGCGTGGTTTAACCTCTTCACACCTGAAGGTATACTGCTGGATCCTGGGCTAGGCACGGGGTAAATAATTACCCTGATGCCAAGTTACGGAACAATGGCAGCTTTACTGAGTCAGACAGATGTAACAGTCTATACAGCTTGGCTAGGCCCAAGGAGGTGACCAGTGACTTCAGAGATCACAGGGCTTGCTGGGACTTATAGTGGACTTGGACAATTTGATGCAGGGCCACGCTAACTTGAGACAGACTTGACTTGGACTGACTTGACTGAGACGGACTTTGACTGACTTCTCCCCATTTGTAGCTTACCAGGTTTTGACTTTCTTCTGTGGGACATTAGCCTTGTGGATCGGTGGCTGCATGGTAGACTTTGGGCCTTCTTAGGATACCAGACACTCTTTCAGGACTTGAGTTCACTGTTCCTCAGCAGTAAAGTAAAGAGACTGTACTAGCTCCCCCCAGGGTTTATATGGGGGAGACTCTGGAGGAGTCCCATAGGTCACTCTATAAGTCACATGGTCACTGGTACCTTCCCTAGTTACAACACATAGCAACATTACTTGTATATTGTTATAGGTATATAACAATATATGTACATTACAATACAGAACATAGGCACTTAAGATGATACATAAGACACAGGTACAGGGGGGAGGCCCAGGGGTCACAGAATGGAGTCTGCCTGACAGGGCAGCAAGGGTACAGGGGTGAAACTCCTGTACTGGGCCACCACAATATGGGCACCTTTTATTTTCTTCCACTGTAGTAGCTTAATTGCAAATGGACGTGTATACACGTCCATTTTTTCTGTGACTTAACGCAAATGGACGTGTATACACGTCCAATACATTTTCTATCAGAAACGTCATCTCAGCTGTTCTGGACAGCTGACCGATGACACTATGCAGCAGGGGACCAATCAGACTGGTCCCCTGCTGCAGATCATTGTCATTAGTCAGTCTGTTAGTCACTGACTAATGACAAGGACTTGCGGGGTTCCGGGCTGATCGGGTCTCTGGTGACCCGATCGCCCGGAAAATAGGGATGATCGGAGCAGTCAAAGACCGCTCCGATCCATCTTGAGTGATAGGAGCGAGGTGGCAGCTGCCACCTTGCTCCTAAACCCCTGCCATTGGTCGTTAGGACTAGCGACCAATGGCAGGAGGGAGGCGGGAGGTTAGAGGTGAAATCCCCGCTCTGCCCCGCCCCTGGATGTCGGGGCAGAGCGGGGGGAAGATGGCGGATGGTCCCGGGACTAGCGATCATGTCCCGTGACCGGCGATCGTGTCGGGACCCGTGGCGGTATCCGGACAGACGGCACGGGACCGGCGGAGGCAGCGGCGGATGCAGCAGTGAAGATCAGCGGTAAGTGATCTTCACTGCTGTGTTCCAGGAGTTGCCAAACTACAACTCCCAGCAAGCCCAGACAGCCAAAGGCTTTCTGGCCATGCTGGGAGTTGTAGTTTTGCAACATCTGGAGGCCCACAGTTTGGAGACCACTATGCAGTGGTGTCCAAACTGTGCTCTTACAGATGTTGCAAAACTACAACTCCCAGCATGCCCAGACAGTCCAGGCATGCTGGGAGTTATAGTTCTGTAACATGTGGCCCTTCAGATGTTGCAGAACTACAACTCCAAGCATGCCTGGACAGTCTGGGCATGCTTGGAGTTGAAGTTTTGCAACATCTGGAGGGCTACAGCTTGGACACCACTGCACAGTGGTCACCAAACTGTGACCCTCCAGATATTGCAAAACTAACTCCCAACATGTCTTTCGGCGGTCTGGGCATGCAGGGAGTTGTAGTTTTTCAACAGCTGGAAGCACCCTTTTTGGGAAACACTGAGTGAAGTAACAAACTCAGTGTTTTGCAACCAGTGTGTCTCCAGCTGTTGCATAACTACAACCCCCAGCATGCACGGACAGCCAAAGGGCATGCTGGGAGTGTTAGTATTGCCTCCAGCTGTTGCATAATTAAAGTCCCAGCATGCCCTCAGTTGTAACTGCATGCTGAGAGTTGTACTTTTTGCAACAGCTGAAGGCACACTGGTTGTGAAGTTTGTTACCTAACACAGTGTTTCGCAATCAGTGTGCCTCCAGCTGTTGCAAACTACAACTCCCAGCATGCACTGATAGACCGTACATGCAGGGAGTTGTAGTTTTGCAACAGCTGGAGGCACACTGGTTGCGAAACATTGAGTTAAGTAACAAACTCTGTGTTTTGCAATCAGTGTGCTTCCAGCTGTTGCATAACTTCAAACCCCAGTATGTACGGACAGCCAAAGGGCATGCTGGTAGTGGTAGTTTTGCAACAGCGAGGTTTGCGCCCCTCCCCCCATGTGAATGTACAGGGTACATTCAACATTCACACGGGCGGGGGTCTACAGCGAGCTTCTTGCTACAAGTTTGAGATCCAGCAAGTTTTCCGCCGCAGCTCAAACTCTCAGCGGGAAGCTCGCTGTAGACCCCGGCCGTGTGAGTGTACCCTAAAAACACCACACTATACTACATTACACAAAATAAAAAGTAAAACACTACATACACACATACCCCTACACAGACCCCCCTTCCCCCCCAAATAAAAAAATTCTCGTATGACGCTGTTTTCAAAATGGAGCCTCCAGCTGTTGCAAGACAACTCCCAGTATTGCCGGACAGCGATTGACTTTCCAGGCATGCTGGAAGTTTTGCAACAGCTGGTGGCACCCTGTTTGGGAAACACTGCTATAGGTATTTTTGGTATCGGAGGCAAGTGTCATTCTTGCATCCGGTTCTGTCCTTATGCAAATCCCTTATTTAGTCCTCAAATGCGCATGGCGCTCTCTCACTTCAGAGCCCTGTCGTATTTCAAGGCAACAGTTTAGGGCCACATATGGGGTATTTTCGTACTCAGGAGAAATTGCCTAACAAATTTTGGGGAGCTTTTTCTCCTATTACCCCTTGTAAAAATGTAAAATTTGGGGGGAAACCAGCATTTTAGCGGAAAAAAAATAAAATCATTTACACATCCGACTTTAACGAAAAGTCATCAAAAACCTGTGGGGTGTTAAGGCTCACTGTACCCCTTGTTACCTTCTTTGAGAGGTTTAGTTTCCATAATAGTATGCCACGTGGATTTTTTTTGCTGTTCTGGCACCATAGGGGCTTCCTAAATGTGAAATGCCCCCCGAAAACCATTTCAGAAAAATTCACTCTCCAAAATCCCATTGTCGCTCCTTCTTTTCTGAGCCCTCTACTGCGCCGATCGAACACTTTACTTACACATATGAGGTATCTGCTTATTCGAGAGAAATTGGGTTACAAATTTTGGGGGGATTTCTCTCCTTTTACCCCTTATAAAAATACAAAAACTGGGTCTACAAGAACATGCGAGTGTAAAAAATGCAGATTTTGAATTTTCTCCTTCACTTTCCTACTATTCCTGTGAAACACCTAGAGGGTTAACACACTTACTGAATGTCATTTTGAATACATTGAGGGGTGCAGTTTTTATAATGGGTCATTTGTGTAGTATTTTTAATAAGAAGGCCCTTCAAATCCACTTCAAACCTGAAATGGTCCCTGAAAAATTCAGATTTAGAAATTTTTGTGAAAAATTAGAAAATTGCTGCTGAACTTTGAAGCCCTCTGGTGTCTTCCAAAAGTAAAAACATGTCAACTTTATGATGCAAATATAAAGTAGACATGTTGTATATGTGAATCAGTATATCATTTATTTGGTATGTCTATGTTCCTTACAAGCAGAGAGTTTCAAAGTTCGAAAATTGCAACATTTTCTAATTTTTTATCAAATTTTGGAAATTTTTACCAAGAAATGATGCAAGTATTGTCGAAATTTTACTGCTATGTTAAAGTAGAATATGTCACGGAAAAACACTCTCGGAATCAAATTCATAAGTAAAAGCATCCCTGAGTTATTAATGCTTAAAATGACAGTGGTCAGATGTGCAAAAAAACGCTCTGGTCCTTAAGGTGAAAATGGGCTTGGTCTTTAAGGGGTTAAACACTTGATGGGTATGAGGTGGGACAGTGCGCTAGGTGCTCTTAGGTCACACTTGAGCATTGCATAGCTTATGTTCTCTTGTGAGCAGTCCACTACAAAGCCTGGGCATCATAATATACACCACGGGTTTGCTAAGAGGTTGTGTCCCAAATGGCTGCTTTTAAATGTCTTCCATGCTGATGTAAGTCTCTGGGAGTCTAATCTGTGCCACAACCTGCCCTGCCTTATCTTTTCTCACAAGGACATACTAGACACTTCATATAGATAATCTGTACACTTGGGTCCTTGTGATCAAAGAATTAACCATATCCCTCCACCATGCATGTTGCCTCAACCCCTTGTGCAATTAATATGCGTATTCAGGCCACCAAGTAGTCACACAGTCTCGATCCAGATGTTTATAGTTAATGGGTAACACCTCACTTTACACCAATAACTTGCAACTGCAACAATACATTAATATACTTATAACAGTAGTTCACACTGTTCAATGTACTCTTTACACAGGTCATTGATAAGCTCACATAGATCACTTGGCTTGTATATGCTAACTTTAACAAATAAACCACTGATGATAGTTGTAAGGCATGGTGGCACAATCCATGCTTTAAATCCCTTAGGCGAGAAACTACAGGGTAGAGGACATTTTTGGATGGTCTTGTCACTTATAAAAGATGGCACAACCCATGTTCTAAAGCCAGAGTCACTTCCATGACTCTGTAATAGTAAACTGTATGTGGCATGGTGGCACCACCCACGTTATAAATGCCTAAGTGCCCATGGATTGCAAGATGAAAAACAATATGGGTTTACTTCAGGGAGATCATGTCAAACAAATCTTATTGATTCTTTTGACTGGGTGACTAAAATAATAGATGGCGGAGGGGCAGTAGACATCTCATATCTAGATTTTAGTAAGGCTTTTGACATTGTCCCACATAGAAGACTTATCAATAAACTACAGTCCTTGAGCTTGGACTCCCATATTGTTGAGTGGATTAGGAAGAGGCTGAGTGACAGACAACAGAAGGTTGTAGTCAATGGAGAATATTCAGAGCAAGGTCTTGTTACCAGTGGGGACCTCAGGGATCTGTCCTGGGACCAATTTTGTTTAATATCTTCATTAGTGATATTGCAAAAGGTCTAGATGGTAAGGTATTGGTCTTTTTGCTGATGACACAAAGATATGTAACAGGGTTGATGTTCCTGGAGGGATCCGCCAAATGGAAAAGGATTTAGGAAAACTAGAAGAATGGTCAGAACTCTGGCAACTGAAATTTAATGTTGATAAGTGCAAGATAATGTACCTGGGGCATACAAACACTCGGGCAGAATATAGAATATTTGACACAGCCCTGACCACAGTATCTGAGGAAAGGGATTAAGAAGTAATTATTTCAGAAGACTTAAAGGAAGGAAGACAATGTAATAGAGCAGCTGCAAATGCTAGCAGAATGCTTGGATGTATAGGGAGAGGTATAAGCAGTAGAAAGAGAGAAGTGCTCATGCCGCTGTCACTTGGAGTATCGTGCGCAGTACTGGAGGCCATATCTCCAGAAGAAAGATACTCTAGAGAGAGTTCAAAGAAGATACTAAACTAGTTCATGGATTGCAGGATAAAACTTACCAGGAAAGGTTAAAGGACCTTAACATGTATAGAAGAAAGAAGAGACAGAGGGGATATGATAGAGACTTTTATATACATAAAGGGAATCAACACAGTAAAGGAGGAGAGGATATTTAAAAGAAGGAAAACTACCACAAGAGGACATAGTTTTAAATTAGAAGGGCAAAGGTTTAAAAGTAATATCAGGAAGTATTACTTTACTGAGAGAGTAGTGGATGCATGGAATAGCCTTCCTGCAGAAGAGGTTGCTGCAAATACAGTGAAGGAGTTTAAGCATGCATGGGATAAGCATAAGGCTATCCTTCATATAAGATAGGGCCAGGGATTATTGATAGGATTCAGATTATTGGGCAGACTAGATGGGCCAAATGGTTCTTATCTGCCGACACATTCTATGTTTCTAAGGCTAGAGGGTAGAGGGCAACTCAGGATGGTTTGACACTTATAAAGGATATTGTGGACATTCGGTTGCAGGTCTTTCCATCTTCCCCTGCAGAAAGGAATGGGAGTTGAACCACTGACGGTAGCTGTGAGGCATGGTGCCACAACCCATGTCATAAAGTCCTTAGGCAAGGCGCAACAGGGTAGAGGACAATTTAGGATGGCCTTGTCACTTATAAAGGATGGAACAACCCATGTTCTGAAGCCAGAGTCACTTACAACACTGTACTGGTAAACTGTATGTGGGGTGGTGGCACAACTCGTGTTATAAAGCCTTTAAGGCAACACCCAACAGGCAAGAGGGCAACTCAGAATGGTCTTGTCACTTATAAAGGATACTGTGAGCCTTCATTGCAGGTCCTGCCATCCTTCTTAAAGGAATGGGACTTGAATCACTGCTGGTAGCTGTGAGGCACGGAGGCACAACCCATGTTATAATGACCTTAGGTAAGACGCAACAGGCTTGTGCCTAGGAACAATCATATAGAGAATCTCTCCCTCTCCTCTAGGGTCAGGTTTGGATTGTAGCTTATACAGGGAAAATAGACTTAGTAGGCTCTGTTCAATATTATTATTCTTGCTCCAATGGTAGTAAGTGTAGTGGTACAGCATATATAGAAAGGTACACAGTTGACCCCTGCAGGTTTGGTGAAATAGGATTGGCGGTTACAGGTGCTGCTGTGTTTTGAGCTGATTTAGCTTAATCATGGCCAGGCTAATGAGAGGTTCCTTTGGCACCTCATGCGGTTTTCTTGCACATTTTCCTGTCTCCCACCAAACAGACATTTCTTTCTGCCCACAACTCTTTAGCGGTACAATGCACACAGCTACATCAGCATCGGGCTCGTCCTTGGCCAGCACTGATGCTTAGCTTAGCTCTTGTTAACCAGGAGACAATGGGCCCTGCTGCACAGATCCTCTGCTGAAACTTACTGTGGCCAACCAGCCCACTAACAAAAAGACAGACCACAAGATATACAAGCACTGCAGGGCACAGTATAAAACAACACTACAGTACATATCATATATAAAGTACATATACAGTCTAATAACTAAAAGGGGTGGAAGTGTGTGTGTGTGTTCAAAGAAAACATTTCCACTTCTCAAGTAATCCTTTAAATGGATTGGAAGCATTAATATTGTTTATACATTTTAAAAGTATAAAGTAGAAAAGGGGAATAGTATTGAATATGACTTACTGCAACATATTCATCACTGTCTAAAGGCAGACTATTGTCTTACAAAAGTGAAGTGCTTACACAACAGGTGAGACCTAGCGCAGATCTTGTGTCTGCTAATGTCATGGAAATTGCTAGAATCTCACAAGCCAAGCCATTATTATTCAACCTGTCCTAGTGTTCCAGAAGGCTTCCATGCTAAGACAGTTAATACAGTTTCACTATATAGTCATATAGCTTCTTTATCTCCACGTAAAAACATGGAAATCACTGCAAATTGCTATTGCATGGAGTCCACATGGAAGCAATATGCTAATCCAAACACTTATAGCCAAAGTTATCCAAAACCAATATGAAAGGCAACCATATGTCATTCATTGGTGCTAAAACAATTCAGATATTCTGTAAGTGTAGAGAGAGGGCAAAAAGAGCAAAGAGAGTGCATAGGCTGCATTGACAGGGTTCGCAGTGGTGTCAATTTAGCCACAGGGTCTCGTAGGGTGCAGGGTGTTGGGGGATTTGGTAGTGACTAGTTGCTAGAGTACTTGGCAAAAAAAGAGAGTCTGGTTGGTTGTAGTGTGTTTAGCAGAATGGGGTTTAGATAGGTTACTTTAGGTGGAGAGTGTGCTTTTCACCCAAACTGTGTGCCCAGACCATCAACATCCCTTGTGCCCACCCATTTTAAAGGTGGTGTGCGGGTACATTTTGTTGTGCTGATTTCTAGTCATGTAAATGAGGATGTCAATGATGTTCCCTTATTAAGGCAGTTTCAGGGACTCATCATAGCTTTGGTGATGTTTAACCCCTCAGGGTCTCATCCCATTTTCACCTTAACCTCTTAAGGATGCAGGGCGTACCTGTATGATCTGTGCCTGGTCCCGGTATATAATGCGAGGTCACGCCGTGACCCTGCGTCATACCGGGTCGGTTCCGGCAGCTAATGAAAGCCAGGATCCTGGGCTAATAGTGTGCAGCACCGATCATTGTGCCACACGCTATTAACCCTTTAGACACGGCGTTCAAAGTTGATTGCCATGTCTAAAATGAAAGTAAAAGCTTCCCGGCAGGAGAGTCTCTAACCTGCCTCTGTCACATCCGATCGACGATTGATTGCTCCAAGCCTGAAATCCTGACTTGAGCAATCAACCGCTAATAACACTGATCTTTGCCATGTCAATGCATGGCAATGATCTGTGTATGAGATCGGTATGTGCAGTGTAATAGCCAATATAACACTGCAAAAAAATTATCTGCAAATCTTAATAAAGATCATTGAACCCCTTCCCTAATAAAAAGAAGAATCACCCCCATTTTCCCATTTAATAAAAAAAATGGGTAAATAAAAATATACATATGTGGTATTGCCGCG
The DNA here is from genome assembly GCF_029499605.1 of Hyla sarda. Classification (NCBI taxonomy): domain Eukaryota; kingdom Metazoa; phylum Chordata; class Amphibia; order Anura; family Hylidae; genus Hyla; species Hyla sarda. Next base: position 39,362,016 of record NC_079191.1, read on the forward strand.
TGCAGAAATGTCTGAACTACAAAAATATTAAATGGCACAGTCAATGGCGTATGCGCACAAAAAAATCCAAAGTCCAAAATAGCGTATTTTTGGTCCCTTTTTATATCATGAAAAAATGAATAAAAAGCGATCAAAAAGTACGATCAATACAAAATGATACCGATAAAAACTTCAAATCATGGAGGAAAAAATTAGCCCTCATACGGCCCGTTTGCAGAAAAATATAAAAGTTATAGGGGTCAGAAAATGACAATTTTAAACGTATACATTTTCCTGCATGTAGTTATGATTTTTTCTGAATAAAACAAAACCTAACCTATATAAGTAGGGTATCATTTTAACCATATGGACCTACAGAACAAAGATAAGGTGTAATTTTTACTGAAAAATGTACTGCGTAGAAATGGAAGCCCACAAAATTTACAAAATGGCCATTTTTCTTTAATTTTGTCGCATAATGAAATTTTTTTCTGTTTCGCCATGGATTTTTTGGTAAAATTACTAATGTCACTGAAAAGTAGAATTGGGGTACAAAAAAATAAGCCATAACATGGAATTTTAGGTGCAAAATTGAAAACTTTATGATTTTTAGAAGGTGATGAGGAAAAAATGAAAATGTAAAAACGAAAAAACCCTGCGACCTTAAGGGGTTAAGGACTCAGCAAATTTTTGTTTTTGCATTTTTGTTTTTTCCTCCTTCCCTTCTAAAAATGTATAACGCTTTAAATTTTGCACCTACAGACCCATATATGGGCTTGTTTTTTTGCGTCACCAATTGTACTTTGTAACACCACTTATTTTTTTATATTTGTACACTTTTTTTTTAACCTAGAACATGGAATCTTCTGATTACTTACACTAATCAATACTATGCCATAGCATCGCATTGATCAGTGTTACCGGCGCTCTGCTGCTCCTGCCTGCTGAGCAGGCATGGAGCAGTAATTTGCCGATCGGAAGACAGAGAGGCAGGTAAGCTGATCGGTACACAGAGATCGGCCATGCCTGGCATTAGCCGTGGGTCCTGGTTGACCTTACCAACCGGGACCCACCGGGTTAATCCGTTCTCTGCTGTTTTAGAATGGTTTAAACCCGCTAAACGGGACCAGGGCATGCAGGTACGCCCTGCGTCATTAAGGAGAGATGCAGGGCGTCCCTGTACGCCCTAAATCCCCAGGAGGTTAAGGTAAGAAAATAGGTGGCCTTATGATTTCTGCTAGGTCAGGTTACAAAAAAAGGCTCTAAATGAACCAAAAAGGCAGTACCTTAATTTGTCATTCTTAAATGGAAGTGAAGCAACATGGTTCTCAGGAATCAGTGCACATCTATGTCTCTATACACTGTACACACAAATAGGAGGAGGAGATCCTGCACCTCTATTTCTCTATACACTGCTAATACATAGAGGAGGAGGAGATCTTGTACTTCTATGTCTCTATAAACTGCTAATACATAGAGAAGGAGGAGATCTTGTTCTTCTATGTCTCTATAAACTGTACACACAGAGGAGGAGGAGATCCTGTACTTCTATGTCTATATTGTCTCTATACACTGTACACACAGAGGAGGAGATCCTGCACTTCTATGTCTCTATACACAGTACACACAGAGGAGGAAATCCTGTACTTATATGTCTATATTGTCTCTATACACTGTACACACAGAGGAGGAGATCCTGTACTTCTATATATCTATACACTGTACACACAGAGGAGGAGATCCTGTACTTCTATGTCTCTATACACTGTACACACAGAGGAGGAGATCATGCACTTCTATGTCTCTATACACTGTACACACAGAGGAGGAGATCCTGCACTTCTATTTATCTATACACTCTACACAGAGGAGGAGATCCTGCACTTCTATATCTCTATACACTGTACACACAGAGGAGGAGATCCTGTACTTCTATGTCTCTATACACTGTACACACAGAGGAGGAGATCCTGCACTTCTATGTCTCTATACACTGTACACACAGAGGAGGAGATCCTGCACTTCTATGTCTCTATATACTGTAAACACAGAGGAGGAGATCCTGCACTTCTATGTCTCTATACACTGTACATACAGAGGAGGAGATCCTGTACTTCTATGTCTCTATTGTCTCTATACAGTGTACACACAGAGGAGGAGATCCTGTACTTCTATATCTCTATACACTACACACAGAGGAGGAGATCCTGCACTTCTATGTCTCTATACACTGTACACACATAGGAGGAGATCCTGTACTTCTATGTCTCTATACACCGTACACACAGAGGAGAAGATCCTGCACTTCTATGTCTCTATACACTGTACACACAGAGGAGGAGATCCTGTACTTCTATATCTCTTTACACTGTACACACAGAGGAGGAGATCCTGTACTTCTATGTCTTTATACACTGTACACACAGGAGGAGATCCTGTACTTCAATATCTCTATACACTGCATACAGAGAAAGAGATCCTGCACTTCTATATCTCTATACACTGCACACACAGAGGAGGAGATCCTGTACTTCTATATCTCTATACACTGTACACACAGGAGGAGATCCTGTACTTCAATATCTCTATACACTGCACACAGAGAAAGAGATCCTGCACTTCTATGTCTCTATACACTGTACACACAGAGGAGGAGATCCTGTACTTCTATATCTCTTTACACTGTACACACAGAGGAGGAGATCCTGTACTTCTATGTCTTTATACACTGTACACACAGGAGGAGATCCTGTACTTCAATATCTCTATACACTGCATACAGAGAAAGAGATCCTGCACTTCTATATCTCTATACACTGCACACACAGAGGAGGAGATCCTGTACTTCTATATCTCTATACACTGTACACACAGGAGGAGATCCTGTACTTCAATATCTCTATACACTGCACACAGAGAAAGAGATCCTGCACTTCTATGTCTCTATACACTGTACACACAGAGGAGGAGATCCTGTACTTCTATATCTCTTTACACTGTACACACAGAGGAGGAGCTCCTGTACTTCTATGTCTTTATACACTGTACACACAGGAGGAGATCCTGTACTTCAATATCTCTATACACTGCATACAGAGAAAGAGATCCTGCACTTCTATATCTCTATACACTGCACACACAGAGGAGGAGATCCTGCACTGCTATATCTCTATACACTGTACACACAGAGGAGGAGATCCTGCACTTCTATTTATCTATACACTCTACACAGAGGAGGAGATCCTGCACTTCTATGTCTCTATACACTGTACACAAAGAGGAGGAGATCCTGTACTTCTATGTCTCTATACACTGTACACACAGAGGAGGAGATCCTGTACTTCTATGTCTCTATACACTGTACACACAGAGGAGGAGATCCTGCACTTCTATATCTCTTTACACTGCACACACAGAGGAGGAAATCCTGCATTTCTATATCTCTATACACTGTACACACAGAGGAGGAGCTCATGTACTTCTATATCTCTATACACTGTACACAGAGAAGGAGATCCTGCATTTCTATATCTCTATACACTGTACACACAGAGGAGGAGCTCATGTACTTCTATATCTCTATACACTGCACACACAGAGGAGGAAATCCTGCATTTCTATATCTCTATACACTGTATACACAGAGGAGGAGCTCATGTACTTCTATGTTTCTATACACTGCACACACAGAGGAGGAAATCCTGCATTTCTATATCTCTATACACTGTATACACAGAGGAGGAGCTCATGTACTTCTATGTCTCTATATACTGTACATAGAGGAGGAGATCCTGCACTTCTATATCTCTATACACTGTACACACAGAGGAGGAGATCCTGCACTTCTATGTCTCTATACACTGTACACACAGAGGAGGAGATCCTACACCTCTATGTCTCTATACACTGTACACACAGACGGGGAGATCCTGCACTTCAATGTCTCTATACACTGTACACACAGAGGAGGAGATCATGTACTTCTATGTCTCTATACACTGTACACACAGAGGAGGAGATCCTGTACTTCTATGTCTCTATACACTGTACATACAGAGGGGAGGAGATCCTGTACTTCTATGTCTCTATACACTGTACACACAGAGGAGGAGATCCTGTACTTCTATGTCTCTATACACTGTACACACAGAGGAGGAGATCCTGTACTTCTATGTCTCTATACACTGTACATACAGAGGGGAGGAGATCCTGCACTTCTATGTCTCTATACACTGTACACACAGAGGAGGAGATCCTGTACTTCTATGTCTCTATACACTGTACATACAGAGGGGAGGAGGTCCTGCACTTCTATGTCTCTATATACTGTACACACAGAGGAGGAGATCCTGCACCTCTATGTCTCTATACACTGTACACACAGAGGAGGAGATCCTGCACTTCTATATCTCTATACACTGTACACACAGAGGAGGAGATCCTGCACTTCTATATCTCTATACACTGTACACACAGAGGAGGAGATCCTTCACTTCTATGTATCTATACACTGTACACAGAGAGGAGGAGATTGTGTACTCCTATGTCTCTATACACTGTACATACATAGGAGGAGATCCTGCACTTCTATGTTTCTATACACTACACACATACACACTCACACACACTGCACACACACACACACACACACACACACACTGCACACACACACACACACACACACACACACACACTGCACACAGAAGGTGAGCCTGCATTATGTCTCTATTCACAGCCCAAACAGCAGCTGCAGCCTGGAAGTCATGATAAATCAGCAGTGAGCATTGTATGATGCCCTAATGTGAGAACCCTTACTTACAGAGCTGTCTGTATTGTCACTCTCTTTCCCTTTGCACTGTGCACTTCACATGCACTTCCACTCCCTCTTTCCCCTCTATAGACTTATACTGCTTGTAATTTGATCCCCGAATGAGGCGACAGGACAAACTGGGCAGACATAGAACAAACCTAAGCTGATTTTAAAAATGTATGACAGTTTTACAGAAGACGGGGAAAGAGGGAAGAAGCTTGGTAACTGGAGAAAGAAGCATTTTTTTCTAATATGATATATTACAAAGTTTCTTACTTGTACTTGTACAATTGATCTATGCAAAGTTTGTTGAAATGACAGGGACAATTTAGGTATATAATAAAAGTGGCAGCTGTGGTGATTATTTTTCTATCATCACACAATATCTGAGTGTGGGGAAAGTTAATATTCACTTTAATCACTGGACCCACAATTTGCACTACCCCGGCCTTAATGGCCCACAGACTCATCGGCATTGTTGGGACTATAACCTTATGAAGAGGTGGACAATGAGAAGAAGTTTACAATCAGATCTGATATTTTTGGAAACTTATTTACAAAGGCCGTGGAATAAAAATCTCATTAGAGTCCAAGGTGGATATTTACCTGTTGTCAGCATTCAGCAGGCGATTTCCCACTGATCATAAAGCTCCTACTGATATAGGATCTTATTGCACATTACTTTCCTCCAAGCTATAATGGCACATACTATAACTACGGGAAGCATCTTTATGTCCAATCTCTGCATGAAGTAAAACTCAATGTACTTTTATGGCGGAGACCAATATTATAATGTGCTGACCACAGCTCAACACCCCTGCAAGGTGCACGATAACAAGTTTCGTCTACATTCTAACCAAGTGATGCAATACAACTGGACATTTCATTTCTACTCTTCTATTAATAATGTATAATTTTCATGTTGTGGCTTTTTGTGACAACACCTTTCATTTAACTATAAAATGTATGGGGCAACGAAAAATATATATTGTTTTTGGTGGGAAATTGAGAAGAAAACCACATCTTTGCTACTTTTGGAGCGTTTTGTTGTTAAGCATTGCACTTTTTGGTAAATTTGGCATTCTCTTTGTTCTGTGGGTCAATGTGATTAAAACGTTACCCATATTTACATGCTTTTCCATTATTGTACTGCTAACTTTTTTAAACAAAATAAGCATTTTTGAAAATGTTCTCTTCTGACCCCTACAATTTTATAACTTTTCCATAAATGGGGCTGCATGAGGGCTCATTTTTTGCACTGTGTCTGTAATTTTTATCGGTACTACTTTTGTGCTTTTGTGACTTTTTGATCATGTTTTATTTTTTTTCTGGGATGTGATTTGACCGAAAATATGCATATATTTGGACTTTACGTTTACACTGTTCGCCGATCAGTATTGATCATGGCATCTAAAAGGGTTAATAGCGAGCATTAGCATGATCACTAATGTCCACCATTAGCAGCAGGATCCCGGCTTCTGATTTTACATGCCGCAGGATCTAACTGTACTCCCTGGTGCGCTAAGTACCAGGTGGCAAGGGCATACATTTATGTCCTGAGTCCTCTAGGGGTTAAATGTTCTCAACATCTTGTTTTGAGTTAATTGTGATTTATAACATATTTAAAAACATGTGCTTTACTAAAATTGACTCCTTTTCACAGACAAAAAAAAGCTCTATAGTCTTGGGCACTAAGTGTCTCCTTGCAAACTGCTGTTACTTGCCTGTTGTAAGTGCAATTCTGTCTCTATCGGCGACCAAGACAGAACACAGGAATTGGGGAAAGGGCTTAGCTTGTGCTATGTGCAGGAGAGAGGGAGAAAGCCTGGGCTGTATAACTCAATCTGTGAACATGTCAGCCTTCTTCTGGGTGCTCTTACACGCTGCAGTTTTTCACTTTGATTTTAAAGCTGCATCAAAAATGCATCAAAACCACATAAAACCACATGAAGATTCTAGTTACATAGCAACCTAATAGTCAATTCAATACATGCTACAATAATTGACATAACACCCTCAGATTTTGTGATGTAGTTTTAAAGCGAAATACCAGATGTGGATCATAAGGCATTAGGTAATATAAAAGCAGATGCTACTTATTTTTTTTTTTTTTATTGAATCAATAACTCAACAGGAGTCTATTAAAAAGAGAAAATAGTAGAATAGCATCTGTTCTTTATATTTCTTTATATTGTCTAATTCATTCTGATTCACATCTGGCTTTGGATTCAAAATTGTGTCACAAAACCTGATTAAAACCGGATCAAATCATGAATGTGTTAGGAGCACCTTCAAAGAGTCCACACTGTGCCTGAAAGGTATATCAAGGCTCCTCTCTCATTTCTGACCACCCATAAAATTCAGATGAGCTGTCCCTTGTGTAAATACCAGTGTATCTGCTGCTGTATGTACACAGTGCTGCCTCCTGAAAGAAATATTCATCTCCTCCCTCCCTATAATCTTCAAGCTTGTTATCATCATTGTCAGCAGCAGCAGTTCAGTTTAGTATAACCCCTTCCTTGCTGTGCTGCTGTTCCTTTGCTATTTCCCCCCTAAGTGTATCAATAACCCCTTCTTTCTCCACATGCCATCTATAGTACTGTACTGTGTAAACCAGTGTTTCCCAACCAGTATGTCTCCAGCTGTTGCACAACTTTAACTCTCATCATACCTGGACAGCCTAGGATGGGATATGGGGACATGATATGAGGTGGGGGGATGGGGGGGGGGATATGAGGATGGGAAATGAGGACAGGATATGAGGATATTATGTAAGGACAGGATATGAGATTGGGATTTGAGGTCGAGATATGAGGACGGGATATAAGTCAGCATATGAGGACAAGTATATCCTCTTATATTGTTTTTCCTCTCCCACAAGGATTAGATAGGAAAAGCCATGCAACACTGGGTACTGTGTATTTTAAATAGTGTTAAAAGTGATACCTTATGGCAGTGTTTTCCAAATACTGTGTCTCCAGCTGTTGCAAAACTACAACTCCCAGCATGCTTGAAGTTGTAGTTTTGCAACAGCTGGAGGTCCACTGATTTACATGATGGACATGCAATGTTCCTACGTTGGTGTCTACCTTGTCTTAGGTGTCATTTTTAGATGGTACATTATATGCTATTTGATTGGTTTTTGATTAGCTGGATGGTTATTTAGATGGTGATGCCCTAAAGGACAATGTCCTACAATATAGGCATCAATCAGTAATACCACTAAAGTTATTACCTTGGTCATCGTCATCTTCTTCCTCATAGTCAATTTCTTCGTCATCCTCTTCGATCTCCTCTCCTTCCTCTTCTTCCTCTTCATCTTCTTCAATTTCGTCTTCATCATCCCTGTCTAACTCTTCGTCTTCTTCGTCCTCCTGGTCTTCATTGTCATCGGAGTATTCTTCTTCCTCTTCCTTCTCATCCATTTCCTCCGTGCCGTCCGTTTCATAGCACTCGTCTACCGAGGAATTGTCAGTTCTTGAGGAATAAGGTTTTCTTTTTGGTGAGGGTTCTAAAGGCTTGTTTTCTTGAGTTTTCCTTTTCTTGGCCAAAGGACAGCCGTAAACACTACAACAAAAATCAGATAATCATCATTACTATTATGTACAATGGTGGTGGATAGATTTGACTATTATAATCTTTCTTTTTTTTTTTTTTTTTTTTAAAGCAGCAAAATTTACATATTTATGATAAAAAATACACAATAAATCCAAAACTCAGTTGTGCATAGTTTTGCCAAGGGCGCACAGGAGAAGCGGAGATCTACCCACACATATTTGTCAGAATGAGTTACTTCTGGTCCAACATGTTTGACATGGATCCTTCATCCTGTGTCTGGGTCATGCAGCGACTGTATCTGTCTAGCCCAGGTTTAGTTTTCTTTTCCATTTATGCACTACGTGATTTTTGTTATGCATTATCAATGGGGTTAATGTTGTTTCTATGCTATGATATCTTATCAATCCCTGCAAATGTAGGCTCTTTTCATTCTAAGCTTTCAATGCAATATGTGTCAGGAAATCTCCTGCATTTTCTGTTCATCTAAACTTATGAAATCCCATTACCTAAAAGAGGTCAAACGAGTGTGATTTTGTCCTTCAATTGAGTGGTATGTTTCAAGGTATTCATTTATTTGCTGTAAGGAATGTGCTTATTTGCTTTATGGAATTCCCACCTTAAGTAGGTATTCCAGTAGTAAAAACATAACCGATCACGTGGGAGGTGATAAAACCTCTGGGACTCCCCAAAATTGTGAGAACAGGTCCCTGACTCTCCCCACTGAATGGAGCAGATCATTGGCACCCACCCACACACTACTGTCATTCTCTATGGGGCGATAGCAGAGTGCTGTATTCTATCTCTGGTGGTTCTGTAGTGAATTGTTGATGAATAGATAGATAGATAGATATGCGATATATAGATAGATAAATAGATATGAGATAGATAGATAGATATGAGATAGATAGATAGATAGATAGATAGATAGATATGAGATAGATAGATATGCGATATATAGATAGATAAATACATATGAGATAGATAGATAGATAGATAGATAGATAGCTGGATAAGAGATACATATGAGATAGATAACTATGAGATAGATGGATAGATAGATAGATAGATAGATAGATATGAGATAGATAGATATGAGATAGATAGATGGATAGATAGATGCAAATCCCAGATACCAGCAGCACACGGAACATAGTGCAAAAAGGTAAAGATTTATTGCATCATTCCAGTGTAATACAGAAGCAACGTTTCTGCGACCTCACGTCGTCATTTTTAAGCTCAACAGATAGATATGAGATAGATAGATAAATAGATAAACAAGGATAAGTTGGCCAGCACATACTGATACCAAACTAATGCATGGACCTGGCATACAGGTGCACGCTGCTAGGCTACATATACACAAACAAGAGAATACAGCAGAACACTGCTAGCACATAGATACAAATAAAACATGAAATGCTATTTTGCATTGTAGCAATATATCATTTCATGTTTTATCTGTATCTTTGTGCTAGCAGTGTGCTGCTGTATTCTCCTGTTTAAAGATAAATAGATAAATATGAGATAGATAGATATGAGATACATAGATAGATAGATATGAGATAGATAGATATGAGATATGTAAATAGATATGAGATCGATAGATAGATAGATAGATATGAGATAGATAGATAGATAGATATGAGAAATAGATGGATAGATATTTAGATAGATATGAGATATATAGATATAAGATATAGATAGATAGGTATGAGATATAGATAGATATGAGATAGATATGAGATAGATAGATAGATAGATAGATAGATATGAGATAGATAGATATGAGATATAGATAGATAGATAGATAGATAGATAGATAGATGAGATAGATAGCTAGACATGAGATATAGATAGATATGAGATAGATATGAGATATAGATAGATAGATATGAGATAGATAAATAGATATGAGATAGATAGATATGAGATATAGATAGATAGATAGATAGATAGATAGATAGATATGAGATAGATGGATGGATAGATAGATGATTGATTGATAGATAAATATGAGATAGATAGATAGATAGATATGAGATAGATGGATAGATCGATAGATAGATGATTGATTGATAGATAAATATGAGATAGATAAATAGATATGAGATATATATGAGATAGATGGATGGATGGATAGATAGATATTTGCATGAAATATCACAGCAGCACACATCCAGATAACGGATAAAGTGTGGCTTTATCCAACACCAGAATGACACTATAACTATTATCTGGATTTGCTGCTGTGATATTTGATGTGGATATTACAGAGGATATAGGACTAAGCCTTTCCATAGCTGGCACCCTATCTAGACTTTTGGATGTGGTGCTCCTCTTCAGGTTTTGTCTAGATCTATAGATAGATAGATAGATAGATAGATAAGAAAGAAAGATGCTATATAGGCAGATTTTTCTCTCAGTATATTTATATAAAGACCAGATAGTATATATAATATTTTAAATGTAATACATTTTTCCAATATACTGCCTCTTCTTCCTTGTCTTCTTGTACTCAATCCACAACCTTAACCCATTGTATGTAGAATAGCAGCCAAATATATGACAGCAACATTGTCAGAAGAAAAATAAAAAAGAAGAAAAGCCGTCTGCGTGCAGCATTGTAGCCTACAGCCTCGCTCTCTTTGCATTATTACAGCCCTTCTAAAGACCTCCAGGTTCTGTCCTATGATGGTTTTTAGATCTTATTGATTGTATCAAAGGCTGAAGAATAAAATCCTCCATTTCCCCTATGCAACCGTGCAGCCTTTTTTTTTGCAAGCTGCTGAAATAGAAAGCCGATACCGTCCTCCACCATTGTTTCCTCTTCCTCCCTCAACAACCCAGACATGAAACATAAATGCGCGGCCTCCGCAGCAGGGATTTCGACTGCTCTATAGGAAACGTGGCTTTAAAAATGTATAGCGTAGACTCAGCAAAGTTCAGCCAAGGACAGGCCGCTCGATGCAGCCCTCGCCTTCTCCTGAGCGAGCGAGCGAACAAGCGCGACATCTCACTGCGGGGCTGATTAACCATCTTCTTGCCCCAAAATAATATTCCCAGTCAAAGGCTAATCAATTACCGGCTAATGCAATTCATTGGCATAATTGATGAAGCTGGCGGCGGCCGGGGCGAAAGCGAGACGTTCCGCAGTGGCCTATGAGGTATCCATGTATCCACATATCCAATGACTCCGCCGTAGGAGATAATCACATCACTAAAATGCAATTTAACCATTAAGTGAGATACACAAATTTCTGACTTCTTTTGCGTCAAATAATTATAAAAAAAATATTATTTTATATGCACCCCCCCCCTTTACAGATTTCATGCTCTTTTGCCATGAAGAGAAATTGTAGGAATTCATCTTCAAAAATTCATAGTTGCCATTTGTGTCACGTATAGATGAGGGAACGCCACTTAGCTCGCCCGGGGGTAGTAAATATGTGATGCTAATCACTCTGCAATCCGAAGCGCAGAAAGGAATTTAGTTATGTTCTTCTAGGCGTAATGAATTGTTATTGGTTGTATGGACCGGATGCCGATTCTTGAGATTCAGCAAAAATGGCGGTAAGGGGCCATAGATGGGGAAATCCTTGTACCGATCAGACAGTCAGTTAGGGTGGTAGTCTCTGCCGCGGTGGTGCCGATCAGATGACTTTGGAATCATGGGAAGGATATTGGATGACACTGAGAAAACTACAGCGTAAAAAAAAGTTACAATTTCTGTTTGTCTCCTTTCAGAAAAAATGGCAATTTTTTTAGTCCTCCGAATCCTAGGATTCGGAGGACTAAAAATTGCCATTTTTATGAAAGGAGACAAACAGAAATTGTAAAATCTTATTTCTAGTATTGTAATGTCATTGGGAGAACATGACTGCTGATTGATGGTGTCAGATAAATGATATAGAACTCAATAGATACTGAGGATGGATCAATAGATCTATGACCTAAACCAGAATAGTCACTTGGCAGATCATAATCAAAATAAAACATATTGGGGTTTATTTACTAACGTGATCCCGACTCTTTTTTGTCAGGTTTTGCGCCCAAATTGTGTCACAATTTGTGACCCAAAAAAAAAAAAAAAACCTCCATTTTGAAAAACCTGAAAAGTGATGACAGTGCCAGATAGACGACACTGACTATAATACGGTCTTTTAATGGGGTTGTGCGCTGCCCTGCAGTTCAGAGCTCCGCTCACAGTGTCCGGAAATTCATTCCTCCGAACGCTGTGTGCGGGCTTCTGTGTTCGCAGCCGCCGGGCGTGACGTCATGCCCGGCCCCTTTGTGACATCTCGCCCGCCTCCTCTACCAAAGTATATGGGAAGGGGGCATGACCGAACTGCAGGGCAGCGCACAACCCCTTTAAGTCAGTATCTATCTATCTATCTATCTATCTCATATCTATTTATCTATCTATCTATCTCATATCTATCTATCTATCTATCTCATATCCATCTATCTATCTCATATCTATCTATCTATCTATCTATCTCATTTCTATCTATCTATCTATCTCATTTCTATCTATCTCATTTCTTTCTTTCTATCTATCGATCTATCTATCTCATATCTATCTATCTATCTATCTATCTCATATCTATCTATCCATCTATCTATCTCATATCCATCTATCTATCTATCTCATATCTATCTATCCATCTATCTCATATCCATCTATCTATCTATCTCGTATCTATCTATCTCGTATCGATCTATCTATCTATCTCGTATCTATCTCATATCTATCTATCTATCTATCTATCTCATATCTATCTATCTATCTATCTATCTCATATCCATCTATCTATCTATCTATCTATCTCATATCTATCTATCTATCTATCCATCTATCTCATATCCATCTATCTATCTATCTATCTCGTATCTATCTATCTCGTATCTATCTCATATCTATCTATCTTTCATCCATATCTCATATCTACCTATCTGTCTATTCCAACAAAAGACCACAGCACTCCAATTGTAAAAAAAAAGTAGTAGTAGTTTTGCAACAGCTGGAGGCATACAGGTTTGGAAACACTGGTCTAACACCTAACACTGTCACAGAATGAAGCTGTCACTGGCAAGGTGTTAAAATGGTTAAATGAGCAAAAAAAAAATCCATAAAAGCCTCAATAATTCTAGATTAATCTAAAATGAAGGCAGCCACGGTTTACCTGCTTTTAGTGAGGCAGCAATAATTTTATAGAAAGTCGAGTATTCACATACATTAACAATAAAGGTTAGACAAGGAGCGACAGGAAAGCAGATTGGGCATAATTAAGGCTTCAATCACTAAATGGAAGTATGCATTTTTCGTCTGATACATTAACCTAGCCAGTCACCAAGGGCATTACGCACGCAGTTAGGAAAGTACATGGACGGATACTTATTATATCCTATATTGGACAGTACAATGGCACACGGGGGGGCTGTGGTTATAAACCAACACATTATTCATCAAACAAGGTACAGCTGCTTCCCGGACCCCCCGCCGACTCCGGCAGCCTGCGCCCCGAGACTGGATCTTATAATTTCATTGGATACAATAAGATATTCTGCCAAGATCTACCGCGCCGCGGCTATGAAACCTGAAAATAAACAACCTGGGTTATTAGTTTGGAAATCAGCGATGAGCGTATCAACTCGGCACAGAATCGAAATTTGGTTGAAATTTCACAACAAAAATGCGATTAGATTAATTTAGATTTATTTCTTCTCAAAGGTAAGTGTCAATGATGTTGCATACTACAGAAGCTTATTCTTACTACATTCTCTGCGCACAGTGTAACCACTTGATGTCATAGACAGGAGCAGGGACTCTTGTCTTCTACAGGAGTCCCTGCTCTTGCACATACTTTGTACGGGCAATGGTAAAGCAATCAGGTCCCTTTCAAAGAACAAATTGGGCAATCTATTTTCCGAAATTCCAATGAGGATCTGAGCTCTTCCAAAAGAATGAACATAAACAAATCAAGAGGACTTTGTTTTCTTTAATTATATCAGCAAATCGCCATTTCAAACGACACAGATCCCAAGGAAATTTAGTGAGGAAATTCCTCCCAGAATCTGGTTCTAGGTTCTAAGTTCAGGGTTAATTTTCCTGTGTTTCTCTTGGCATCATCTGTTGCTGTGATGATGCACGGGCCTATCAGCGGGCTCGGACCTAGAGCCTATTACATCTGCTCTCTGCATCCACGCCTATTCCAGGTTCACATAAATACGTTGCTAGTCTGCTCGGGCCTTTTTAGTGTTCATTTAATCTGCACTAGCTTTCACACTGCTCTTGGTTTGTTCTATTTAGTGTATTCTGACCTCGGCTTCTTATACATTTATTCTCTGCTTAGTGATTTGGTACCTTATGCTTCTATCTTGTTTTGACCTGGCTTGTTAGACTACCCTATTTCTGTTAGTTTGTTTGTCCCCTGTGTTTGGTATTTGTTCAGTGCCTGTCAACCCTATGTGTCCTGACCTGTTTCCCTGACCTCCACACGGTGTTGTTATGTGTTGTGTATTGTGTTATGCCCCTGCACTTTATTCCAGCGCAGAGACTGTCGTCCAATTGTGGTGGATTCTCTTTTTAGGACGGGTATGCACGTAGGCAGGAAAGGTGATTCAAGGTGAGAGCAGGGTTGCACTTTTTCCTGTCCCAACATGACATAGTAGTTCTTAGATTTGATGAATAGAAGTGGATGTTGGATAAAGGGCCTCCTCTGTGATGTTCATATTCCTTAAACAAGTTATCCAGGAATAGTAAAACAGAGCGGATGTTGTAAAAAAAAAAAAAAAAAAACACCACCCCAGTCCCCAGATTATGTGTGGTAATACAGCTCAGTTTTATTTAAGTTAAAGGGGTACTCCACCCCTAGACATCTTATCCCCTATCCAAAGGATAGGGGATAAGATGTCTAGGGGTGGATGACATCATGACTCCGCCCCCGTGTGTCGTCACGTCCCGCCCCCTCAATGCAAGTCTATGGGAGGGGGCGTGACGACCGTCACGCCCCCTCCCATAGACTTGCATTGAAGGGACGGGGTGTGACGTTACACGGGGGCGGAGTCGTGACATCACGAACTTCCGTTCCCGTGGTCGGGACCCAGACCCTCCAGCACTTCCGGAGCAGAAACATGTGGGTGCCGCATGCTATCATGTGGAGGTCCCCAGCGGCGGGACCCCCACGATCAGACATCTTATCCCATATCCTTTGGAATGGGGATAAGATGTCTAGGGGTGGAGTACCCCTTTATCGGGGCCAAGTTGTAGTACCACACACAACCTGAGGACAGGTGTGGTGCCCTTTTTGAAAGAAATCTGCTCTGTTTTTCTATTACTGGATAACCCCTTTAATACGGCATATTATTATTAATATTATAAGACAGTCCCTTATTTATTATTTATTTTTCAGCAAATCCCTTGCATAGCATTGTGCACTTTTCTCGCCTCGTTCTTGTGAACAGTCTGAACACTTACCAATCAAAACTTATCAAGCAAGTGCTACATATCTATTGAGGAGAAGGTTGTCAAGCATTCTGGGATTTATTTTTCTCTTATATAGTGCATAGTCCAAGATCTGTAATCACATGACCAAATTAGAGTAATAAAACATGGATGCAGCTGTGCTGGAATAAAACAAATGGTGCTGTAGGACTAGTGATGGGGAGTATCATATCTGGGTGCATCTTTTAAGTTTTTCTGCCACACTGACTCTCTAGTAGGCATGAATGTGTGCATATGTATGAGCGTATAAGAACAACAAACACGCTCTGCTGTGCTATGGCTGCAGTCTCTGGGTTTGCCGTAGTGGAGGGCACTAGCCAAGGGCACGAAATGCAAATTTTATCTTGGCACCACTCGAAGTTTCCTTCTCCCATTCATCATCCTAAAAATGTGTAATGCCAGTTCTATTTCTTCCTCAGCTGACTATCTGGCTTTACTGTGTAAATTGATGGTTAGAACATAATACCTTTGGCAAATCGGGGAATTGTAAGTAGCAATCTGCAGATGAACCCACAGACCCATGTGTCGTACGTTCGCTCATTGGAGGTCCAAGATGATGAAGAAGAACAAGAATTAATGTGTATCTCGCTGTGCAATCTTGGGAAACCTCTGGCACTCAAAATGTATAATCAGCATCTCAGCGTCTCATTACTCCTACATTAACAGGTATTCCATTTTCTTAGAAAGGGCAGATCAAAATGTCAGGCCAGTCTGGAACGAATCAATAATGAACGGAACCCATCATGTAATTGAATGCTCATATACTGCTCCTCCATGGACGATGCTTAAAGGGTACGTTATTTTACATCTAAATACTATATATATTATTCTCTTTCTAGACTCTTTTTATTCAGTCGTGTATACATCATAACTGGATACACAACACGAGTGGATCAGTGATGCTACTATACAGTGTTGTATGTGCTATCCGAACTGGGGGTATAGCTGAGGAAGGGGGCAAATGCCAGTGTTAGGAATGCCAGGGGGCGCCACTCTGTATTGTCCAGAATATTTAGACTTGTTTTATTTTTACATAGAATAAAGGAAAGCCTGGCTCTATGAGCAGGTTATAGTTTATAGTTCCCTTCATTGAATCAACAGCAGGGGTGTCGAACTCATTTTCACCTCAGCCTTATGGTTGCCTTCAGGGAGCACTTGTTATGCTAAGACTGTATAAATGTAAATACTCTATAAGCGTACGTTCACACGAGCGGATTTATGCAGCGGGTTTGGCTGTGGATCTGCTGGTGAAGGCCCGCTCTATGCTGTCTTTACATGTGCTTGCTCGTAGCGGCTGTACGCCGCTACGAGCAGACACACTGCGATGTGCGAGTCGCAGTATACTCGCACGTCGCGGGAGCTCTCTGCCTAGCTCAGAGCAGGGAGAGTGGCCGCGATGTGCGAGAAAGCTGCACTGTCTCTGCTCGTCGCGGTATATTGCCGCGACGAGCAGGCACATGTAAAGGCAGCAAAGAGCGGGCCTTCACCAGCGCATCCGCAACGTAAAATACGCTGTAAATCTGCTCGTGTGAACTTACCCTAACATATAGTAGCACTCAGTTGTTTTGTCCATAGCATACACACTTCCCACTCCCTACGGTACATTTTGTTTTCTTTCAGCACAGCTTCATCAATGTGCTTCTTCACTGTAACTGGGTCAAGTGTTCACATGTCTGCCTCTAACAAAGTTACTTGGTATATTGGCCGACATTTATCATTTGTCTTTAGACAGTTTTTTTGTGTCTAGAAAAGGCGCAAAAAAGGTGCAAACAGGGTTTATTTGCGCCTTTTTTGCGCCTTTTGGTTTACACATTTCTGCTGATTTTGAGTTGCAATCCACTGATTTTGGCAATACACATGATATGGAAGGGTTTTATGAACTGCGCCTTTTTTTGAAAAGCCGCACAAAAGGTGCAAAGCCACTGAAAAGTCTCTAAAACTACACCAGCCCAGACTTAGCTTAGCTTTGTGGTGTATGTGAAAAGAGAAATTTCAGAAAATTTGACCTGCGCAAAATGTATCAAATGCTCTGTGACCATTTAATAAATCTGGTGCTCCTACATATTACCAGCACACAAAAAAAGGGTGTAGAAAAATGCTTCATTTACACCTACAATGATAAATGTCGGCCATTGTGTATCATAAGATGTCAGTCCTGGGTCAACTGATTTCCTGTAAACTACAAGATGACATCATCATCTACCATATGCCCAGCCAGATCGGTATCTACAAGATCAGTATATATAGTAGATATACTTCTCTCCTGAGACACTTTGTGTTTCTTGCTAAGTTTTCAACATAACAAACAATTGTTCGGAGGAGAGACAGAAGATAAGATAATCCCATGGTATTTAGTATTGGAGTAAACATATATGCTTGGCCTGGTGTCCATATTTTTGGGGAAAAGAAAACTGTTGGCCAAAAGCTATGTAACTGGTATAGTTTTTTTTACAGGTAGTATAATGGTAGCTTCCTGCCCAGATTTAGAAGCAGGTATGCAACCATATAGCTCTGGTGCAAACTCAACATTGTCGTGTGTGCAAGTTCAGATGTCACCATTAAAGGGGTACTCCACCCCTAGACATCTTATCCCCTATCCAAAGGATAGGGGATAAGATGTCTGATCGCGGGGGTCCTGCCGCAATATAGCGTGCAGCACCCACTGTATCTGCTTCCGGAAGCTCTGGAGGTTCTGGCTCCCGACCACAAGGACGGAAGATCGTGATGTCACCACTCCGCCCCGTGTGACATCAGACCCCGCCCCCTCAGTGAAAGTCTATGGGAGGGGGCGTGACGGGCCAGAACCTCCAGAGCTTCCGGAAGCAGATACGGTGGGTGCTGCATGCTATATTGTGGGACCCCCACGATCGGGGATAAGATGTCTAGGGGTGGAGTACCCCTTTAATGATTTATAAAATATTACACAGTAGAAAAATCATGCATTCTTGGTAGAGTGTGCATGCTTACAAGGTAAGTAGGGTAGAAAACAAACATACTGTTGGCCAACAGTTATCAAAAATGTATCTTCAGCTCTACAAGTAGTCTAGTAGTAGTTACTAATCCGAGCTGGGAACAAATATGTAATCATACAGATGATGTAACATACAGATTATGAGAAGAAAGACAAGTATACTTGGCCAAAGGTGCCTGTTTATGGGTGAATCAAGGGAAAAACAGCCAATAGTCTAGTCTAGTGGTTGCCAGATCTGGAAGCTACTATGCAACCATGCAGCTCAGGTACAAACGGATTACAGACTATATCCTGCTGACAGACTACATCCTGATAACAAGCCTCTAGGCATTGCCTTTATGTTACATAGTAGGAAGAAGAAAAAAAAAAAGAGCTAGACATAAGGAATCGAGGAGGAGAAGAAGCAAGAAAATGCCTTCCTTTCCAATCTGCCGCGAAGAGCGTTCCGGAGAGCCTGACAGTGTGTACAGAATATTTTATGAATATCCCACCGTGCTCTCTGTTGTAGAGGAGCCATACATTAATTAGAGCATTCGGCAGACACTGCAATGTGTTACACGCATCCAAGTGAATCTTCATTTTTCACATGCAGTGCCACACTAATTAAAATCAGCTTTGCAATTAAATGTGGAAAATCGCGTTCTATTTCCAAGCACGGACCCAAGAAGAGAATGCATTTATTTTTAGAAATATTTTATTTTGATGCAAATGACTATCCCATTACGGTGAAACCTGCAGAAAGAAAAAAAAAATAAAGGAAATAGAAGGATTTCTCTTTTTCTCAAATTTTTTTTTTCTTCCACTCCGTATAATACATAGTCTTCTCGGTTGCAAGTTGCAATGCTTTACTATCTCTCTGCCAGTACCTGGCCTTGTTCCAATGCTTTAGTGAGTGCTATCTGTCAAGGCATGAATAATACAGCCCCAAGGCTGTCGGCTGAATCCAAATGAGGCATACATCAGGAAGAAAGCACTCGACTTTAGCTCCAGAACATGCTCCTGTGAAGACAGGCAATTATTCACCCACGGCTGCAGCCATGGCAATCAAACTGGTGGGTGAAAAGGTATGTGAAATGAAAAAAAAAGAGAGCAAAACAGAGAGGGAGAGGAGTGCGGCACAACAACCAGATAAAATTCAATAATTTTCTAATGAAGGATGTGAAATCACTTATTTGCATATTTCTTATATATTCCGTTTTTTAACTCGCAGCCCGGGCTATGATGAGGTGCATGCGAATTGAAGGGTCTGATAAGAGATTGATGTTTCACACGTATGGCGTACTTGAATGCACTAGACGGGGGAAGAAGATTCCACTGTGTGAAGGTATATCTCCGTCCACCTTATTCCTTAATAAGCACTGCTGACCTAAGAACTGACGTGCAGCCGCCGGTGCGCTCTACTGACACGAAATACCGGAGTATTATTTATTGATACGTGCAATTTTGTCACTTCTTAAGTAAAGATGTAACAGTAATAGCGTGTGCGGTAGGAAGGTCTTGTATATAGGTCAGCGTTGAGTGTGAGGCTAAGACAACCTACTGCTGATGGATCTTAATATAGCTTAGTTTGCATTTCAAATGTGTTTTTTTGCAAGAAGACCAAGGACAACTCAAGCCATACAACAATATTCCACATATATATAGATTAACAATAATATCTACTGTTTTTACAGCAGCTTATTGACAGTTTGGTGTATTAAAATGCAATGATGATACTGAGATCTATTACAGAGAGTTTTCATTTTACACGTTGTAATGTTGGGATGGGTAATGTCTGGCTCGTGATTTGGTCTAGACCTACCAAGTTAGTTATGTTAAGCTGCATTCACACTATGTTTGGGGCATGTGGCAGCATGAGAATTTAAAAACTGGTTGCAGCCATATACCCTGGTGGACCTGTGCCTTACCCCATTCATTTCAATAAACTGGACAAAGTCAGCCAGTGACTCTAGTCGGCTAATTTTTTGACCCTATCTGGTTTTTTGATGGACTGAAAACAGACAATGCCAGTCTTAAAACCCTTGCTGCTTTCAGCAATGACCCGAAGTGAATGGGCTTCCATATCCCCTATGCAGTCTTACGTTATCTGTACTGCATTAGTTGGAGTGATATCGCTCTAATTGTAATAAGGATTCAGCAATGCATTCTGGGAAAGCCGCAGTGCAGCAAAGTAAGCAAGGAGCATATGACTATCTTGTTAACTTATATTTTTGGGGAATTTTTGGTTAAAAGAAAAGTAACATAGTAACATAGTTCATGAGGTTGAAAAAAGACTATAGTCCATCAAGTTCAACCTATATCCCTACTGAGTCCCTACTGAGTTGAAGAACTTAGGAAGAACAAAAATACCACAACGCAGAACAGCCAATAACACAACTAAGATACATATATTACAAAGAATAAGAGCTAGGGTTTGTAATGTTCAAAAAACGTAAAAAATAGTTGAGTACCCAGCGTTGTCTGATTGCCACCTAGCTTTGCTAGTCTTCTGAAAGCTTATCAGTGATAGGCTGCTCGTCCTTCCGGCACTCCTCTCCCGTGCCCTGCCCCCGCATTAATGTCTTCTGTATCCCCTAAATTTTCTCTCAGCTCGAAATAAATCTTCTCTCCCCTATCCACCTCTTCCCTCTCCCTGCCCCTGACCTTACTAATATCTGCACCTTCCTGCCAGACAGTTAAATCATACTTTACTATGACATTGGTCCAGTGGCATGATGTTTAAAACTCCCAGGCAAGCTCTGCAGCCCTAGAATAAGGTCATCATAAGATCTACTGTCACGATGCCGGCTGGCAGGTAGTGGACCCTCTGTGCCAGAGAGGGATTGGCGTGGACCGTGCTAGTGGACCGGTTCTAAGCCACTACTGGTTTTCACCAGAGCCCGCCGCAAAGCGGGATGGTCTTGCTGCGGCGGTAGTGACCAGGTCGTATCCACTAGCAACGGCTCACCTCTCTGGCTGCTGAAGATAGGCGCGGTACAAGGGAGTAGGCAGAAGCAAGGTCGGACGTAGCAGAAGGTCGGGGCAGGCAGCAAGGATCGTAGTCAGGGGCAACGGCAGAAGGTCTGGAAACACAGGCAAGGAACACACAAGGAACGCTTTCACTGGCACTAAGGCAACAAGATCCGGCAAGGGAGTGCAAGGGAAGTGAGGTAATATAGGGAAGTGCACAGGTGAAAACCCTAATTGGAACCACTGCGCCAATCAGCGGCGCAGTGGCCCTTTAAATCGCAGAGACCCGGCGCGCGCGCGCCCTAGGGAGCGGGGCCGCGCGCGCCGGGACAGAACAGACGGGGAGCGAGTCAGGTAGGGGAGCCGGGGTGCGCATCGCGAGCGGGCGCTACCCGCATCGCGAATCGCATCCCGGCTGGCAGCGGGATCGCAGCGCCCCGGGTCAGAGGACGTGACCGGAGCGCTGCAGCGGAGGGAGTGAAGCGAGCGCTCCGGGGAGGAGCGGGGACCCGGAGCGCTCGGCGTAACAGTACCCCCCCCCTTGGGTCTCCCCCTCTTCTTGGAGCCTGAGAACCTGAGGAGCAGATTTTTGTCAAGGATGTTGTCCTCAGGTTCCCAGGATCTCTCTTCAGGACCACAACCCTCCCAGTCTACTAAAAAAAAATTTTTCCCTCTGACCTTTTTGGCAGCCAAAATTTCCTTGACCGAGAAGACGTCCGAGGAGCCGGAAACAGGAGTGGGAGGAACAGATTTGGGAGAAAAACGGTTGAGGATGAGTGGTTTGAGAAGAGAGACGTGAAAGGCATTAGGGATACGAAGAGAAGGAGGAAGAAGAAGTTTATAAGAGACAGGATTAATTTGACACAAAATTTTGAAAGGACCAAGATAGCGTGGTCCCAACTTGTAGCTAGGGACACGGAAGCGGACATATTTAGCGGAGAGCCATACCTTGTCTCCAGGGGAAAAAACGGGGGGAGCTCTTCTTTTCTTATCCGCGAACCTCTTCATGCGTGAAGAAGCCTGTAAGAGAGAATTTTGGGTTTCTCTCCATATAATGGAAAGGTCACGAGAAATTTCATCCACAGCGGGCAGACCAGAGGGCAAGGGGGTAGGGAGGGGGGGAAGAGGGTGACGGCCGTACACCACGAAAAATGGGGATTTGGAGGAAGATTCAGAGACCCTGAAGTTATACGAGAATTCGGCCCATGGAAGGAGATCTGCCCAGTCATCCTGGCGGGAGGAAACAAAATGTCGCAAATAATCACCCAGGATCTGGTTAATTCTTTCTACTTGTCCATTGGACTGGGGATGATATGCAGAGGAAAAATTTAATTTAATCTTGAGTTGTTTACAGAGAGCCCTCCAGAATTTAGACACGAATTGGACCCCTCTATCCGAGACAATCTGCGTAGGCAACCCGTGAAGACGAAAAATGTGTACAAAAAATTGTTTAGCCAACTGAGGCGCAGAAGGAAGACCAGGAAGAGGGATGAAATGTGCCATTTTGGAGAATCGATCAACGACCACCCAAATAACGGTGTTGCCACGGGAAGGGGGTAAATCAGTAATAAAATCCATACCAATCAGAGACCAAGGCTGTTCGGGGACAGGCAGAGGATGAAGAAAACCAGCGGGCTTCTGGCGAGGAGTCTTATCCCGGGCACAGATAGTGCAGGCTCGCACAAAGTCCCCAACATCCGTCTCCAGAGTCGGCCACCAATAGAAGCGGGAGATGAGTTGCACAGATTTCTTGATGCCCGCATGACCTGCGAGATGGGAGGAGTGACCCCATTTGAGGATTCCGAGGCGTTGGCGTGGAGAAACAAAGGTCTTTCCTGGAGGAGTCTGCCTGATGGAGGCAGGAGAAGTGGAGATCAGGCAGTCAGGTGGAATGATGTGTTGCGGAGGGAGATCAACTTCTGAGGCATCCGAGGAACAAGAGAGAGCATCGGCCCTAATGTTCTTATCGGCAGGACGAAAGTGAATCTCAAAATTAAATCGGGCAAAGAACAGAGACCACCGGGCCTGGCGAGGATTCAGCCGTTGGGCCGACTGGAGGTAGGAGAGGTTCTTGTGGTCGGTGTAGATAATAACAGGAAATCTTGATCCCTCCAGCAGATGCCTCCATTCCTCAAGTGCTAATTTAATGGCTAGAAGCTCTCGATCCCCGATGGAGTAGTTCCTCTCCGCTGGAGAGAAGGTCCTAGAGAAAAAACCACAAGTGACAGCATGCCCGGAAGAATTTTTTTGTAGAAGAACAGCTCCAGCTCCCACTGAGGAGGCATCAACCTCCAATAGGAAGGGTTTGGAAGGGTCAGGTCTGGAGAGCACGGGAGCCGAAGAAAAGGCAGACTTGAGTCGTTTAAAGGAGTCTTCTGCTTGAGGAGGCCAGGACTTGGGATCAGCATTTTTTTTGGTTAAAGCCACGATAGGAGCCACAATGGTAGAAAAATGTGGAATAAATTGCCTGTAATAATTGGCGAACCCCAAAAAGCGTTGGATAGCACGGAGTCCGGAGGGGCGTGGCCAATCTAAGACGGCAGAGAGTTTGTCTGGATCCATCTGTAGTCCCTGGCCAGAGACCAAATATCCTAGAAAAGGAAGAGATTGGCATTCAAACAGACATTTCTCAATTTTGGCATAGAGTTGGTTGTCACGAAGTCTCTGAAGAACCATACGGACATGCTGGCGGTGTTCTTCTAGATTGGCAGAAAAAATTAGGATATCGTCCAGATATACAACAACACAGGAGTATAACAGATCACGAAAAATTTCATTGACAAAGTCTTGGAAGACGGCAGGGGCATTGCACAGTCCAAAGGGCATGACCAGATACTCAAAGTGTCCATCTCTGGTGTTAAATGCCGTTTTCCACTCGTCCCCCTCTCTGATGCGGATGAGGTTATAGGCGCCTCTTAAGTCCAATTTAGTGAAGATGTGGGCACCTTGGAGGCGATCAAAGAGTTCAGAGATGAGGGGTAAGGGGTAGCGGTTCTTAACCGTGATTTTATTAAGACCGCGGTAGTCAATGCAAGGACGTAGGGAGCCATCTTTTTTGGACACAAAGAAAAATCCGGCTCCGGCAGGAGAGGAGGATTTACGGATAAAGCCCTTTTTTAGATTCTCCTGGACGTATTCGGACATGGCAAGAGTCTCTGGGGCAGAGAGAGGATAAATTCTGCCCCGGGGTGGAGTAGTACCCGGGAGGAGGTCGATAGGGCAATCATAAGGCCTGTGAGGAGGTAGAGTCTCAGCTTGTTTTTTGCAGAAAACATCCGCGAAGTCCATATAGGCCTTAGGGAGACCGGTTACTGGAGGAACCACAGAGTTACGGCAAGGGTTACTGGGAACCGGTTTTAGACAGTTCTTGGAACAAGAGGACCCCCAACTCTTGATCTCCCCAGTGGACCAATCCAGGGTTGGGGAATAAAGTTGAAGCCAGGGAAGTCCAAGGAGAATCTCCGAGGTGCAATTGGGGAGGACCAAAAGTTCAATCCTCTCATGATGAGATCCGATGCTCATAAGAAGGGGCTCCGTGCGGAAACGTATGGTACAGTCCAATCTTTCATTATTTACACAATTGATGTAGAGGGGTCTGGCGAGACTGGTCACTGGGATGTTGAACCTGTTGACGAGAGAGGCCAAAATAAAATTTCCTGCAGATCCAGAGTCCAAGAAGGCCACTGTAGAGAAGGAGAAGGCAGAGGCAGACATCCGCACAGGCACAGTAAGACGTGGAGAAGCAGAGTAGACATCAAGGACTGTCTCACCTTTGTGCGGAGTCAGCGTACGTCTTTCCAGGCGGGGAGGACGGATAGGACAATCCCTCAGGAAGTGTTCGGTACTAGCACAGTACAGGCAGAGGTTCTCCATACGGCGTCGTGTCCTCTCTTGAGGTGTCAGGCGAGACCGGTCGACCTGCATAGCCTCCACGGCGGGAGGCACATGAACAGATTGCAGGGGACCAGAGGAGAGAGGAGCCGAGGAGACGAAACGCCTCGTGCGAACAGAGTCCATATCTTGGCGGAGTTCCTGACGCCTTTCAGAAAAACGCATGTCAATGCGAGTGGCTAGGTGAATAAGTTCATGTAGATTAGCAGGAATTTCTCGTGCGGCCAGAACATCTTTAATGTTGCTGGATAGGCCTTTTTTGAAGGTCGCGCAGAGGGCCTCATTATTCCAGGACAATTCAGAAGCAAGTGTACGGAATTGTACGGCATACTCGCCAACGGAAGAATTACCCTGGACCAGGTTCAACAGGGCAGTCTCAGCAGAAGAGGCTCGGGCAGGTTCCTCAAAGACACTTCGGATTTCCGAGAAGAAGGAGTGTACAGAGGCAGTGACGGGGTCATTGCGGTCCCAGAGCGGTGTGGCCCATGACAGGGCTTTTCCGGACAGAAGACTGACTACGAAAGCCACCTTAGACCTTTCAGTGGGAAACAGGTCCGACATCATCTCCAGATGCAGGGAACATTGGGAAAGAAAGCCACGGCAAAACTTAGAGTCCCCATCAAATTTATCCGGCAAGGATAAGCGTATCCCAGGAGCGGCCACTCGCTGCGGAGGAGGTGCAGGAGCTGGCGGAGGAGATGACTGCTGAAGCTGTGGTAGCAACTGTTGTAGCATAACGGTCAGTTGAGACAGCTGTTGGCCTTGTTGCGCAATCTGTTGTGACTGCTGGGCGACCACCGTGGTGAGGTCAGCGACAACTGGCAGAGGAACTTCAGCGGGATCCATGGCCGGATCTACTGTCACGATGCCGGCTGGCAGGTAGTGGACCCTCTGTGCCAGAGAGGGATTGGCGTGGACCGTGCTAGTGGACCGGTTCTAAGCCACTACTGGTTTTCACCAGAGCCCGCCGCAAAGCGGGATGGTCTTGCTGCGGCGGTAGTGACCAGGTCGTATCCACTAGCAACGGCTCACCTCTCTGGCTGCTGAAGATAGGCGCAGTACAAGGGAGTAGGCAGAAGCAAGGTCGGACGTAGCAGAAGGTCGGGGCAGGCAGCAAGGATCGTAGTCAGGGGCAACGGCAGAAGGTCTGGAAACACAGGCAAGGAACACACAAGGAACGCTTTCACTGGCACTAAGGCAACAAGATCCGGCAAGGGAGTGCAAGGGAAGTGAGGTAATATAGGGAAGTGCACAGGTGAAAACCCTAATTGGAACCACTGCGCCAATCAGCGGCGCAGTGGCCCTTTAAATCGCAGAGACCCGGCGCGCGCGCGCCCTAGGGAGCGGGGCCGCGCGCGCCGGGACAGAACAGACGGGGAGCGAGTCAGGTAGGGGAGCCGGGGTGCGCATCGCGAGCGGGCGCTACCCGCATCGCGAATCGCATCCCGGCTGGCAGCGGGATCGCAGCGCCCCGGGTCAGAGGACGTGACCGGAGCGCTGCAGCGGAGGGAGTGAAGCGAGCGCTCCGGGGAGGAGCGGGGACCCGGAGCGCTCGGCGTAACATCTACCATAGACTTGCTGTCCTGGAACCTACATACATACATATGTTGAGTTTTATATGTGTAGATCAGCATTCTTAATATTTACTTATATATTTAGTTTTTTGTTTGTTTGTTTTTTACCATGTAGAGTATTAAAAAAGTAAACAGATCAGACATTTCCCCATGATAGGTCCTCTACAAACGGCGACAACAAAGAAAAGAAAAATAGATACAGTGTCGAATTTTGAAAGAGAAATGGACAAATTAATGTTTTGTTGATGTCAAAGACAAATCTGCTGGCCTAGTTAGTGACCATGTGTTACAGGTAATGAAAAAAGACAATCTGGTACATCAATGATGTTCATTATATGCTAAATTCAATGAAAAGGGAGGCCAAATGTGTCTGGATAAAATTAATGATATGCCACTTTGACTAGGCCTCATTGTGACGAAGATGACATTGTTTAGGGTTGTTGAAGTTGATCATTGTGCACGGCCTTTGACCTTGGAAGATTAAACATTTCCTACTCCTGTTTTAAAGAAAAGTTCTTGGGTGTATTCACATGAAATAACTTTTCAAAAGCATTTCGACACATTTTCCACATTCATATACCCATAACACATTAGGGTCAATACATTTTGTTTATGTTTTAGCAGTATTAATCACACCCTTTTCAAAGCTCACTTGTGTTGCTTTAAAAATATGTGAGATTTTTTTTATAGACATGAATGGAGGGGGCGTGGCTTTATGTCACGAACAAGGAAGCCCCAGGCTTGTGTGCTCATAAACGCTGCAAGGCTCATTGATTGCTGAGTCCCCCTGCAATCTCCAGGCAGGCCCTGTGACATTTAGATAGGGGATTACATGTCTAGTGGCAGAGTACCCCTTTAATGCAACATCATGCTCATCTTTCAAAAATTAAGTGCATCATACAAACTGTTGCTCTTTTTGATGTGAACTCCTTTAAAAATGTTGTGTGATTGTTTTGCGCCAAAACTCATACCGGCATAGGTAATGCGTGTAACATTTTGGTCAAAGTGTCTTTTTTTCCATCATATTTGTATCCTGCATGGAAAGGTGACATTTGCCAATCCACATCCAAAACTGTGGCTAAATCTGTGGTAAATGAGTGTGAAATACAAGGGTACAACTACACTATTGGTACATGTCCTCATTATCTCACACTTGAACTACTGTAACATTCTCCTCTGTGGTCTTCCATTAAACATACTTGCTCACCTCCAATCAATCCTCAACTCTGATGCCTGACTAATCCACCTCTGCGCTTACTTCTCCTCTACCTCTTCCCTCTGCCAATTCCTTCACTGGGTAACTCTTACCAAATTTAAATTACTTTAAACTATTCACCACAACATACGAGGCCTGTCTCCCCCCCCCTCATACATCTATGACCTGATCTCCCCATATCGCCCCTCACAAAATCTCTGATTCTCTCAAGACCTCTGCCTATGCTCTCCCCTTGCCCTCGCCTCACACAACCATCTCCAAGACTTCTCCTGAGGTTCCCCATACACTAGAACCCTCTACCCTGACTCATCCGGCTCTAAATCACCATCAAGTCATTCAAGAGCAACCTGATGACCCATCTCTACAAGCAAGCCTAGGACCTTCAATAACCCTGCGGTCACTGCACTATGAATGGCTGCTTTACCACCTGCTCACAGAAGATCAGTGGTCCCCGTCACCTACTGTTTCCTTCCCCTCTCCTTGTAGATTGTAAGCCCTTGTGAGCAGTGTCCTCTCTCCCTCTATATCGGTCTGCAATCTAGTCTGCCATCTCCATTGTATGTCAGTGTTATGTACTTAACCTTTATCAGATGTAAAGTGCCCTACAACCAAGGGCGCTATTTAAATAAATAAATAATAATAATAATACTTTGGATTTCCGTTGTGTACTTTGTATTTGTTTTGATTAGAAAATTGCGCTGCAGGAACTTTAACATCACTGATTATATCACCTACACTAGTGAAGCAAACTCAGGAAATGACAGGTTACATAACATTTGTTACCAACACTATGGGCTCATTCACACTACCATATAAAATATAGATTAAATATGGATTCAAGTATTTATCCCTTTTCTGACAGATTTTTTTTGTTCTTAACAAAAATATTGATATTTTTGAAATATAAATGTAAAAAAAACAGAAGAAATACAGAAAACATTAGAAGATGAAACAAGTGTTGTTAAATTTAGCCTAATTACTTTTATGGGCTAAACATGGTACCAATATGGATCCATTGGAACATGTTGTATATTAAAAGAAAACACCATGGCCCAGATTTACTATTGTTGTTATTTTTTCCCCTATTTGGATTTTATCCCACTGTGTTTTTCCACCAGATTTGGTAATTTGGTGCATGTCTCAGGAAACTTGTCTCACACAGATAAAAAGCACTTTGCACTTCAACTGGGTTAAAAAAAAAAAATAGGTTGAAAAAAACTACGTACCTAGATATCTACCTACCTGGCTAACTGCCTACCTGGCTACCTACCTAGCTAGCTAACAAGCTACCTGGCTACCTACCTGGCTACCTACCTAGCTTGCTAACGACTTACTTAGCTAGCTGCCTACCTTTGGGCTGCCTACTAACTAACTAACAATCTACCTATCTAGCTACCCACCTACCTGACTGACTACCCAGCTAGCTAACATCCTTCCTACCTGGCTACCTAGCCACCTACCTGTTTACCTACCTGACTACCTATCTAGCTAACAACTTTTCTACCTACCTACCTGGCTACCTAACTAGCTTGCCAACAACCTACCTAGTTAGATACCTACCTACGAGGCTGCCTACCTAGTTAACAATCTACCTATCTAGCTACCTACCTAGCTAACTGACTACCTAGCTAGCTAACATCCTTTCTACCTAGCCACCTACCTGTTTACCTACCTGAGAACATATTTAGCTACCTACCTTGCTACCTACATATGTGACTATTTACCTAGTAAGCTACCTACCTGGCTATCTAGCTACCTACCTGGCTAGCTGGCAACCTAGCTACCTATCTAGCTAGCTAGCAACCTAGCTACCTACCTACCAAACTGGCTATATACCTACCAAAGGCTTTACCTAATGGGGGTGGGGCAATCTACCTACCTACCTAAAGATGGATGTACCTATTGGGGAGAGATACCCACCAGAGGACATACCTGCCTAATAAGGAAACTATCTAACTACTGAGGGACATACCTAATCAGATAACTACCTGCCTACTGTGGGGGGATATACCTACTTAATGGATGACCTACTAACCTACTCACTTTTACTGTGCAGGACACCAAAGAGGGCATTATTACCATTTGGAGGCCTAAAGGTGGGGAGAATGTGTAGAGGTGGGGAGGGCACGAAGAATGTGGAGTCTAACATAGTTGTCTTGCAGTGAGCAGGTCAGAGAAGAAAAGGAAAGAAGATGACAGCAATCAGAAAAGACATCACCTGTGAGCCACTAGATGTAAGCGTCAATACTTATATGGTATACAGATCCAGCTGGTATTTACCTCTATATAGTCCTGTATATAATTACTCATATGGTATACAGATCCTGTGTACAGATGGTATCAATCTCTATTTGGCTCTGTATTTGTATAGTATACACTTGTATGGTATACAGATCATGTGTAGAGCTGGTATCTACCAGAATATGTCCTGTATATAATCAGTTATATGGTATGCAGATTCCTTTATATAATATATGAGGATAAGGAGCATAACAAAGAGTTTAAGGTGTTGACTTACCCTCCAGAAATCCAAGAACTCAATCCTTGGTGCCAGATACCACATGGCACCTTCACAGGATTTGCAGAGTCCAGGCCTTCATAGATTAAAGCCGTTTTGGTGGTAAAAGAAGGTACTACACAATATTCAGCAGGGGCAGGACTCAAATCTGCAGGAACGCATTGGGAACAGAGTTTCTGCACTTTTTCCATAGCAGGAACACTGTTCCAATTAGCAGGAGTCCTGCTGGACAGGGCCGGATCATCATTGGCGCTGATGGAGCACCTGCTCCGGGCCCCGTGCCCGCAGGGGGGCCCCGTCACATTCGGGACATCCCTGTGTCCCTCATGGGCGTAGGAACCGGGGGGGGGGGGCAGATCCCCCGCAGAAATTCATGTGGGGGGACCGATGGTAACAGTATCCCCCCCTGCCGGACTTCATCTGGTTGCCTGTCTGCAGACGTGATCATATGGCCCTGACGCTGCAAGAACATCAGCCCCTCTGCCACTTTAAGAGAAGAGACTGTTGGGACTGGGACCGTGCCATGCCCAGGCACATCTAGTATGTCCCTGCCAGGCCCCCGGAGCGCAGGGGAGAAAGCACTTCAGCTTTACAATGTGATCCTTTCTGACTTTTTAGGACAAGTGCGTCCTCCACAGTGTGTTCAGCAGGTAAGCCTCCAGTGCCTTTGCACAAACTCCTCCCTCCATATTGTAGAGCAGATGGCTGGATAACAGTAATGGCCAACTGTAAAAATAAAAACACAACTATTAACACAGACCTTGCCCTGGCCCGGCTCATACTACATGCCCTAGTAGTATCTACTACTGTCTCTTATGTGCAGGGCCATCTCTAGGTCGGTCTATCCCCCTGCCTGCCCTTGGCAATCTCTGACCACTCTGTATACCTCCTAATGTGGGGGAACTATACTGCACCCCTAATGTTGGTGAACTGTACTGCACCCCTAATGTGCAGGGAACTGTACTGCACCCCTAATGTGCGGGGGACTGTACTGCATCCCTAATGTGGGGGAACTGTACTGCACCCCTAATGTGTGGGGAACTGTACTGCACCCCTAATGTGGGGGAACTGTACTGCCCTGCTAATTTGCAGGGAACTGTACTGAACCCCTAATGTGCAGGAACTCTACTGCACCCCTAATGTTCCAGGGAACTGTACTGCACCCCTAATGTGTGGGGAACTGTACTGCACCACTAATGTGCGGGGAACTGTACTGCACCCCTGATGTGCGGGGAACTGTTCTGAACCCCTAATGTGGGGGAACTACAACCTAATGCGGGGGAACTATACTGCACCTAATGTGGGGGAACTGTTGGGGTGGGGGGCCCATCATAATGAAGTGCTCCGTCTTCCAGACAGCCTTAATCTGGCCCTGCTGCTGGACCAGTCCTTGAGTGGAAATCTTGGATGAGTTCCAATACTTTTTTCACCAGGACTTGACCCCTGAGCAGGAGGTATGGTTGATCAGTGTATACCAATAATGCCAAACACTCAACACCTAATCCATGGCGAGACTATCTAGTATAGGAAAATGCTTACACGTGATTAAAAAAATAGAAGCAAGCTGCAAAAGGAATGGCAAAAAGACAGCTTCTATATTACATAGTCAATGAATCATGATACTAATAAATCTATGATGTACAAGACTTAGTGGGGGGTTCATGTCACAGTTAGAAAGGATAAGCATGTATTCACACATCAATCCTTTCTGATTCATCATCAGGAGAATAAACCTTTCCATTCTGTGGCACCAGCCATGAATCCATTCCATTCTCTAGTTAGCTCATGCTGGTGTGCATGCCGCGGCCTTACCAACATAGAATGTCCCCTAAGTATGTGGAAAATAACAGAAAAACAACATAAGACTGCCATGAGAAACCAAGTGCATTATAGGATATGACAGGGAACAAACGTAAATCTGGTGCAATCTGTACCAAAACAAAAACTGCCTTACATGACCTGCACCGGTTTCAACCTGTTTATCACACTTGTCAGATACTTTTTGTACCATGAGTAGCTCTAGGAGTAGCTTAGGAAAGTGGACATAGCCTTACCTAAAGGGGCTATGGTTTACGTGTTCCACAAATCTGCCCTGTTTGTAAAAATAAGCCAACTTATAAAAGGTACAAACTTAGGCTGGATAGTCTAAAGATAAGCCACTGCTAAAAATCTGTAAGATTTCTAATTATCTGCCCCAACATCTACCCCAGTGGTTTCCCATATGTACACCCCCAGAAATACTAAAGGGGTTCCCATCTCAAACATTGATGTCATATAGTAATGTAAACTTCACAAAACAACCCACTCGGCTGTTTTCAGATCCTTGGTCATCAGCAGTCACTACAATCAGTCTGATTGGGATCAGGAGGAACTTGTTCTGGAGATAGATGCAGGTCCCAGAGGTGAAACCTGCACCGATCAGAAACATATGACATATCCTATGCATTTACAATAAATGTATGAGCTGGTAATACCTTTTTAGGTTTAGTGGCCTCTTATTTAAATGGAATCTTATTTTTATTCTTACCTGTTTCCCTTCATTATGGGATGAAACCAGTGGTGCCCTTCAGACCCCATTCCACATATAAAGGGGTACTCCACTGTTCAGCGTTTGGAACAAACTGTTCTGAACGCTGGAGCCGGTGCCGGGAGCTTGTGACGTCACGCTCCCTCCCATAGACTCGAATTGAGGGGGCGTGGAGTGATGTCATGAGGGGGCGGGGCTATGACATCATGAGCTCCCGGCACCGGCTCCAGCATTCGGAAGAGTTTATTCCAAACGCTGAGCAACGGAGTACCCCTTTAATAACTCCATGAAGCTCATTTTATTAGACATTTACTTATAATCCACAGATACAGCTTCTGCTGTATCTCAAACACTATGACTAACAAATAAAACACCTTGACATTCACATGTAGAAGGTGTGAGGATATTAAGGTGCCTACAATAATAAAGTGAACTTTGAAACAATATAGGACATTAAACTTCTATCTTTGTTGGGTACTCCAGTTGTTCCCCTGTTCCCTATAAACACAGCCGGCACTAGATTCCCTCAGGTATGGTGAACTGACCCCCCCAAGTATTTTTTGTTCTAAATGATTTATCTTACTAATGTGCTTTCTGTGATAAACATCTTAAAACTCTCCTTATAACATGGAAGTCCAATTTTTGGTGACATATTGGACTACCCCATCCATACCCCTAAATCTTTTCATCTCCACAATGTTCAAAGAGACAAAGACAAAGGCCGACATTTATCATTGTCTTTAGACTGTTTTTTGTGTCTACAAAAGGTGCAAAAAAAGGTGCAAACAGGGTTTATTTGCACCTTTTTTGCGCCTTTTGGTTTACACATTTCTGTTGATTTTGAGTTGCAATCCACTGATTTTGGCAATACACATGATATGGAAGGGTTTTATCAACTGCGCCTTTTTGTGAAAAGGCACGAAGAAGGCGCAAAGCCACTGAAAAGTCTCTAAAACTACACCAGCCCAGACTTAGCTTAGCTTTTTGGTGAAGAGAGAAATTTCAGAAGACCTGCACAAAATGTATCAAATGCCTTGTGACCAATTAAAGGGGTACTCCGCCCCTAGACATCTTGTCCCCTATCCAAAGGATAGGGAATAAGATGTCAGATTACCGGGGTCCCGCTGCTGGGGACCCCCTGGATCTACCATGCAGCACCCACCTGTAGCGGCTTCCGGAACCGCTGGAGGTCCTCAGGCTGAGTCCATCTCGACCACCGGGACGGAAGATCGTGTCGTCACGACTCTGCCTCCGTGTGACGTCACACCCCGCCCCTCAATGCAAGTCTATAGGCGGGGGCGTGGTCGGGATGGACTCAGCATGAGGACCTCCAGCGGTTGCGGAAGCCGCTACAGGTGGGTGCTGCATGGTAGATCCAGGGGGTCCCCAGCAGCGGGACCCCGGCGATCTGACATCTTATTTATTCCCTGTGCTTTGGATAGGGGACTAGATGTCTAGGGGCGGAGTACCCCTTTAATAAATCTGATTCTCCTACACATTACCAGCACACAGAAAAAGGTGTAGAAAAATGCTTCACTTACACTACAATGATAAATGCTTCACTTACACCTACAATGATAAATGCTTCACTTACACCTACAATGAAAATTGCCGGCCATAATATCTGGAGTATCTAGCCCATGTAAGATTCACAAGAGAGAAGCTGACAGACACATTTGCACAGGTTCAAAAAAATCCAGGGCAAAAAAGGTCAATGGGGCCAATCAGGTTCCATTGTTTTTATTTTTTGTCATGGAATGGATTAGCAGATGCTGTCATCTCCTTTGTTCTGTTCTTATAAAGGAGCATGACAATTGTTAATGCTGTAACCCATGATGCATATATTAAAACCACTTTCTGTAGAGGGGTCCCTGCTCCTGTACATAGTTTCCATGGCACCTCACACCATTGGCTAATGGTGCCACAAAACAGAAATCCCTGTTCACACTGCTACAGGAGTCCCTGTTACACTTTACGCATTGCTACTCGGTTCACACTCAGTTCATATTGGCAATGCGCCTGAGCAGCGATTCATACAGCATCAACGTCTACCTCCGGGCAGCCCAACACATTTGCTGACCCAGGGGCTCTGTGCCCAGCAAATGTGAACTGAGGAGCATATGCCTCGCTGTTTATTGTGCAGAATCAGGAACTCCTGTCTTTGACAGGAGTCCCTGCTCCTGTCTGGAATTCACCAGACATGAACCCTCCAAAAAAGAATTTTTTTTGACAAATGTAAATTTTGTTTGTGAAATTCAGAGCATAATCGGTATGTGCCGTTTCATGTATGGACAGTTGGACACATACCGTATTTTTCGCCATATAGGACGCTCCGGCATATAAGACGCACCCAATTTTAAAGGAGGAAAATGTAGAATACAATGTAAAGTATAGGACAGTGATCTTCAACCAGCGGACTTCCAGATGTTGCAAAACTACAACTCCCAGCATGCCCGGACAGCCAACGGCTGTCCGGGCATGCTGGGAGTTGTAGTTTTGCAACATCTGGAGGTCCGCAGGTTGAAGATCACTAGTATAGGAGGTAATACTCACGTGTCCCCGCCGCTCCGGACCCCTCACCGCTACCCTGGATGTCGCCCTCCATCGCTGTCGCCGCGTCCCCGGTATCCTCGCTCTCCGTCACCGCCATCACGTTGCTACACACGCAACTACGCACGCTGCTCCTATTGGATGCGCGATGACGTGATGACGACGAAGGAGAGCGCCGGCCATACAGGAGATCCCGGCACGGAGCAGACACCGAGGAGGCAGGTAAGGTCCCTCCCGGTGCAGCCGGTTTAGTGTCACTTTCGCTTCAGACGCGGGGGTCAGCTTTGATCGCTGCATCTGAAGGGTTAATACACGGCATCACCGCGATCGGTGATGTCCTGTATTAGCCGTGGGTCCCGGCCGTTGATGGCCGCAGGGACCGCCGCGATAGGACAGGGTTTTTATGTGTATTCGCCGTATAAGACGCACTAACTTTTCCCCCCAGTTTTGGGGAAGAAAAAGTGCGTCTTATACGGCGAAAAATTGTGGTTCTTACATCTGAATTTTCCTAACCTGACTTTTACTAGTAACATGAAAGTCACATTCACTGAAGTTCCAGTCCTCGATCGCAGGATGCTCTTCTGATAACCTCACTTTATCATCTGCAGAATTCCATAAAAACGCTGTTTACCGTATTTTTCGTCCTATAGGACGCACCGGCGTATAAGACGCACCCAATTTTTAGGGGCAAAATCTAAAAAAATAAAGATTTTGAACCCAATAGTGGTCTTCAATCTGCGGACCTCCAGATGTTGCAAAACTACAACTTCCAGCATGCCCGGACAGCCGTTAGCTGTCCGGGCATGCTGGGAGTTGTAGTTTTGCAACATCTGGAGGTCCTCAGATTGAAGACCACTGAAGGAGGAGGTAATACTCACGTGTCCCCGCCGCTCCGGACCCGTCACCGCTGCCCTGGATGTCGCTCCATCGTTGTCGCCGTGTCCTGGTCGCTCCGGAACGTCTCTGCTGCCGGCCAGGTATCCTCGCTCTCCGTCGCCGCCATCACGTCGTTACGCATGCCGACGCACGTACGCGATGACGTGATGACGAGGAAGGAGAGCGCCGGCATACAGGGGATCCCTGAACGGAGAAGACACCGAGGAGGCAGGTAAGGTCCCCCCCGGTGTCCTGTAAGCACTAACCCGGCTATTCTGTCGGGCTGTTCGGGACCGCCGCTGTGAAATCGCCTGAAGGGTTAATACAGGGCATCACCGTGATCGGTGATGTCCTGTATTAGCCGCGGGTCCCGGCCATTGATGGCCGCAGGGACCGCCGCGATAGGTGTGTATTCGCCGTATAAGATGCACCGACTTTTCCCCCCCAGGTTTGGGGAAGAAAAAGTGCGTCTTATACGGCGAAAAATACGGTACATACATGTGACTTTTTAAGGGATTAAACCACTGGAGGGTTTTAATTTCTGCACTTTTTACCTTAAAACTACTTTAAGCTTTCAGAATGATTTCACTCAAACAATTCAGTTATTCAAAAACAATCCAAAAACCAAGGTGGATGTCTGCAATTCAGAAGTACACATGAATTCAAGGGCTTTATTTTATTTTTAAGCACATGGACAAATTAGCCAATTAGTTATGTGGCGTGCTGATTCCTAAAGCCAAGCGCACCAAAAACCATTCTTCTTATCTTTCTAAACAACTTGTCTTTTCAAGCTATCGCTTAGACACAGCTCAAATCTTTCTTCTCCTGCTGTGTTCCGTCTGAAACAAACTACCGTATATACTCGAGTATAAGCCGACCCGAGTATAAGCCGAGACCCCTAATTTCAACCCAAAATCCCAGGAAAAGTTATTGACTCGAGTATAAGCCTAGGGTGGGAAATACCTCATCCCCCCCTGTCATCATCCAGACCCGTCATTAACATCCTCATCATCATCCCCTTGTCATCATCCCACACATCCCCCCTTCATCATCCTCTTATCATCCCACACATCCCCCCTTCATCATCCCCTTATCATCCCACACATCCCCCCTTCATCATCCCCTTGTCATCATCCCACACATCCCCCCTTCATCATCCCCTTATCATCCCACACCCCCCCTTCATCATCCCCACCCCCCTTCATCATCCCCACACCCCCCCTTCATCATCCTCTTCTCATCATTCGCCCTCAGTGGTCTTCAACCTGCGGACCTCCAGAGGTTTCAAAACTACAACTCCCAGCAAGCCCGGGCAGCCATCGGCTGTCCGGGCTTGCTGGGAGTTGTAGTTTTGAAACCTCCGGAGGTCCGCAGGTTGAAGACCACTGCGGCCTTCAACATCATCCAGCCCCCTCTCACCCCCTTTAGTTCTGAGTACTCACCTCCGCTCGGCGCTGGTCCGGTCCTGCAGGGCGGTCCGGTGAGGAGGTGGTCCGGTGAGGAGGTGGTCCGGGCTGCTATCTTCACCGGGGGCGCCTCTTCTCCGCGCTTCCGGCCCGGAATAGAGGCGTTGTCTTGACAATGACGCAGAATTACGTTGGCAATGAACGCACCTCTGCGTCGTTGTCACGGCAACGTGACTATTCTGAGGCCGGGCCCGAAGCGCTTAGAAGAGGCCTCCCCGGTGAAGATAGCAGCCCGGAACACTATCCCACCGGACCACCTCCTCACCGGACAGTCCTGCAGGACCGGACCAGCGCCGAGCGGAGGTGAGTACTCAGAACTAAAGGGGGTGAGAGGGGGCTGGATGATGTTGAAGGCCGCAGTGGTCTTCAACCTGCGGACCTCCGGAGGTTTCAAAACTACAACTCCCAGCAAGCCCGGACAGCCGATGGCTGCCCGGGCTTGCTGGGAGTTGTAGTTTTGAAACCTCTGGAGGTCCGCAGGTTGAAGACCACTGCGGGTGGGGGAGTTCACTCGAGTATAAGCCGAGGGGGGTGTTTTCAGCACGAAAAATCGTGCTGAAAAACTCGGCCTATACTCGAGTATATACGGTACCAAGTTACATTGAAGTCTACAAGATTCCATACTTTCAAAATGGCCGGAATATTTTTCTAAACCTTATTAATAATAAACAACAGCCATGTATACTTATTTATTTTTGTCTATTTACAAAACATCATGTCTACATAAATATGATGATGAGAAGCCACAGATGCCACAAATTACCAAATCCCATAAACCAAAGGGAAATCAATTCCTTTAGAATAGGTGTAACAGCATCCAGCTAGGTGTACAAAACCACAAAAAATAAAGCTAGCTCAAGAAAAAAAAAAAATCCCTGAGGGTCAAAATTTCATACTTAAAACACTTTTGAACCATATCCGGTTTTGTTGCCGGACTGAAAGCCATGGACTGCCACAGTTTTTAGTCCGCCAATAAAACTGATACGGTTCAAAAATGAGCCCATCGGAGTCACTATCTGACTCCCTCCAGCTCATTCAAATGAATGGGATGCGGCCAAATTGCAAAATCGTGGTGTGAATGAGCACTATGCAATGTGTACCACAACTCTGTGTACTGTAGCGGAGCAGGGACACCTTTGACAGGAGTCCCTGCTCCCATACATACTGTCCTTCATGGACAATTGGGGCACTTTCAAATTCTAATTGATTCATATCTGAAACAAATCATCAGAGATTTGCTTATCTTTATAAAAATGAGAGTTAAACAAAAGCAGTAAAAATGCTGTATAGTTTAAAAAAAGCTAATAAAGGCTACATATTTATACATCATGTTCTACCCCACATATTATCCTAATGGGTAATTGCTCAGCATTGACTGATTTCGGCATTGTTGAGATCTCCGCTGGCCCCGATGCATGCTTCCTCTTTTTCTTTTCTGCAGTTCTCCTTACCAACATTAAAGATACATTTTGGATTATGAAAACCACAAGACATTATGTCAGCACCAAAAATAAATTGTGACACTGTACTTTAAAACATTCTTCTGGGATAATGGGTATCAGATAATGAGAGCGTATCCAGACGAAAGGTCGGTAGCAGTGGGGGGAGCTCTCGCTATGACTGCGCTCCTGGCATTGCTTCAATCCCCTTTGCTCGACAATAAAGTTTGCCCTCATAAAGTTATTTTGCTGCAAAGCTATGTGTTCAAATCTTTTAACTATGTTTTGCCCGTTTCGGTTTTCTACACCCAGCCTAGCACAAGGAAGGTTTCTATATTTGTGCTTTTGTACAATGTAATTGCTCCATTAATTACCTTCATTTTATGAGCTGCTGCTTGGAAGTGATTGTACAAGTGTGCTGCAACCCAATTTCCGATTCTGGAAAGACGGCATAGAAATTCACTGTATCTTATCTCACTTCCCCACAGCACCAGCACAATAGACATGTTTACTAATTCCATAGACATTCCATATATTCTTTCATCTATACCCAGAAACCCCTGGAGGAAGGTCTAGTCTAGCTTTAATCCTTTCCTGATAACCAGGACTGAGTTTCGTGTTTACATCACCTTAGGTCTATACTGTAGGATCCACTAAAAACTTTTTTAGTACACAGAGGCATGGCTTAAACGGAATGTGAAATTGGATTATTACCTATTGTTTAAATAAAATTTTAGGTTAAACATATATAATTATGTAAAAAAAAATTATATTTGCCATTTTACTATCTATATTTTGAAATAAACCTGTAATCTTGCAGCTTTCACTTTGGCGACTAGACCTAAAAATGAGTTGACACTTCCTGTTTGTAAGGAAAACATTATAGCAGTGTCCTCCGTGTAATTACAGGCAGGATTACAATGAAGATAACACCAGTAGATGATGGGATCAGGCCATTCAGTCCCCTCTAAAGGTGAGAGAACCGAACCGGTAGAACTTGAGTACTACTTTTCTAAAAGTTTGATTCAGCAGAACCTGATAAAATAACATTAGCCACATTGCAGAAAGGAGAAGAAGGAAGGATCACATGACCTCAGGGAATCCCATAATACCTTTTAAACAGCTTTCCCAACTAATCAGCAAGCAGTATAGGGGTTAAGTCAGAGCCACTAGAAAAATCCTATGCACATAGCTTTAGCAGATATTTTAGAAATAGCAGGTGTTAGGTGAAGATCTCTGTGAGGGACATTGAGCAGAGAACAACACAGTTAGGAGTAGGAGCACACATATATCATTATTGTAGTAAAGCATAGAGAGTATTTTTCATCTGTTCTGTCAGTGCAAGATTTGTTTTCATTGGAAATTAATTGTGACAGTTTTTTTTTGGTTTTACACTAATTGTCGCACAGAGGGTTTTGTGTAACCTTCGTGTTACAGTTCTGTTGCTTTTCCCATAAATGGTAGTCATCTTTTACAGCTTGTAAAAAGCCATTGCTTTTTCACTTTTCAGGACCAGTCACATGCCATGGAAGAGTCACATAGAAGGGGTATATGTGTAGCTACATATTTGTATTAGTGTGTGTATATATGTGTGCAGCAGAGGTGTGTGTGTGCCAGACCACTGTGTCAATTTGTGAGCAATAAAACTATATGTGTGTGTAGTAGAGCGATGAATGTGTGTATTATTGTCAGGTTGTATATGTTGGTATACAGTAAAACAGTGTTCCCCAACCTCTGGCTCTTAAAGGGGTACTCTGGTGAAAAACTATTTTTTTTTTAAAGGGTAGCTCCCACCATCCATTTTTTTTCTTTCTGTCCCTGCCTATTGCCCATCTATCCCTAACCCCCTCCCTGCCTTTATATATTTTTTTTACTATATTAAAATGGCTTTTTGTCTGCCTGGTAGTGTGCTCACTACCAGGCAGACTTCCCTAGCAGGTGTGATGTCACTGATGCCTGCTGGGGCCGACACTTCCGCCCTTAGTTCACTATACAGGGTGCCTCCAGCTGTTTCACCACTACAACTCCCAGCTTGCCCTGACATCTACTGGCTGTCAGGGCATTCTGGGAGTTGTAGTGGTGAAACAGCTGGAGGCACCCTGTGGTGAAAACAATAACTTTGTTAGTGCAGCAGTGCTACTCCGCTCCCCCCCCCCCCCCAGCCTCTAGTGCTGAGCAGCGGCGTTGCTCTCCCGAACCTCCCCCCCCCACCATGCCTCTAGTGCTGAGCGGCGGTGCTCCCCCGAACCCCGCTTCCCCCCACCATGCTTCTAGTGCTTAGCGGCGGCGCTACCCCGAACGCCGCTTCCCCCCACCATGCCTCTAGTGCTGAGCGGCGGCGC
Organism: Hyla sarda; assembly: GCF_029499605.1. Lineage (NCBI taxonomy): Eukaryota > Metazoa > Chordata > Amphibia > Anura > Hylidae > Hyla > Hyla sarda. The sequence continues at coordinate 39,404,186 of NC_079191.1, forward strand.
TCCCCCGAACCCCACTTTCCCCACCCCATTCCTCTAGTGCAGAGAGCAGATTTACCCATCCGGAGGGTCAGCGCAGCAATGAGTGCACGCGCTGCCTCCGGACAGTGTAACGGGGCGGGCGGGCAGGGCCACGCGGGAGGCCAGTGGAGCTGGCCAATGCGCGCAGCCTCAGCTATCAGCGTGCTCGCTCTCGCCTGTCTGATTGACAGACGGGAGAGAGCACCGCAGTGACTGAATTTCGACTCATTGCCAGGCTTAAATGAGTCGAAATTCATTAGTAACGTCACTGCCGAATGCAATCGGCCACTAGGAGGGCGACCCCTAGTGGCCGAATTTAAAATTGATTTTAAACTGGTTTAAAATCACTTTTTTTTTTATTAAAGTGTATTAGAGATATGTTGTAGTACTTAAGTACTACAACATATCAATTTTTTTACTTCATGATAGTGTCCATTTAAATCAACTGGTGCCAGAAAGTTAAACAGATTTGTAAATGACTTTTATTAAAAAATCTTAACCCTTCCAGTACTTATCAGCTGCTGTATGCTCCACAGGAAGTTCTTTTCTCTTTAAATTTATTTTCAGTCTGACCAAAGTGCTCTCTGCTTACACCTCTGTCCATATCAGGAACTGTCCAGAGCAGGAGAGGTTTTCTATGGGGATTTGCTCCTACTCTGGACAGTTCCTGACATGGACAGAGGTGTCAGTAGAGAGCACTGTGATCAGACAGAAAGGGAATTAAAAAAGAAAATAATTTCCTATGGAAGTTATTTTTTTAATAAAAGTAATTTACTAATCTGTTTAACTTTCTGGCACCAGTTGATTTAAAAAAAAAAAAAAAAAGTTTTTCATTGGAGTACTCCTTTAAGCTGTTGAAAGACTACCCTCAGCAGTCAATTGTCCAGGCATGAAAGGAGTTGTAGTTTTGCATTAGCTGGATTTGGGAACAGTTCAGTAAAGTTCTGAAGAAAAAATTACAATTCTCAGAATCTTAAAAAACATCACAAAAAAAATAAACAATTACAGTTCAATGCAATACAAGGCGCTGCAGAGTGTTACTGTATGGCGGAATTACAAAATCGGAGAAACATTTAGGACAATTAATCACAAGCGTAATACAGGAACATTTCTGTGTATGTCTTAGGGCTTCAAGTCTCCGCCTAGCTGTGGATCTAATGACCCAAACCTGCATTAGAGGGATCTGTCATAAGCAAGAGCGTATGTATCTTAATGGTGACAATGCGGCTCCTATGGGGCCCTTGGAGGGAGGGGACCCAGCCCCAGTTAGCCCCCATTCTCAGTTTTAAAAAACTGTGTATATATCCTCTCTCTGGTTATCTGTAGTGTAAAACAATGAATAGATGGAGGAATTGTTTAATGAGTTATGGAAAGCAAAGGGGAAAAAAAGGCCTTTATGTTGTGTGGAGTCAAATCAGAGGCAACAATAGGAGGCCTGTTAAGACTTTTGATAAACATATCTATGTATGCCTCTGATAAAGGGAACAATGATACTTTAAGTTCTAGTCATTACACCTGGTGTTGGCCCAGTACCTTTGGCCATGATAAAGAATCAAAAATGCCCTCAAATAATGCTTGTTTTTTTTTATTGAAAGCCGAGGTACGTTTTCTCAAATCACCCAAGTGCAAGTAAAAAGTGAAAGTGTTCACACAAAAAGCAGTGTACGAGGATGCGGTCCATCGCAAGCCCTTCTCCAACAGGAGAGAGGCCCCCCCACCAAACCAAATCCTTCGCCTCTGAGCCAAAAGGCCCCTGCAAGGTTTCAGGCACAATGTCCACTTACGCCGAAGCTACTCAGGGACCGAAAAGTGTTCCTGGCGAACAACTAGGCATTAACCAAGTTGCCACCAAGGAACCAGTAAAACTGATTCAGCATTCCTGCTGAAGCTGGAATGCCATGGGGCATGGCAGGGAGGTGGGGAACCTGGTGGCCACACACACCTTCCCTAGACTGGCAGGAGGGACACCCAGAAGGGCTACCGCACTGTGACCAAATCCTAGCGTACATAAAAAGAACACAAACGTGACCACAGTGTAAAAACATATAAAATAAATAAGTGGATGTGCACAGTGTGATATACCCCTGACATCCAGCCAGATCTATAAAAATTCCTCTGCAGATCAACAGCCAGAAGGCAGGAACGGTAGAGGTGAGTGCTTAGAAGAGTGAGAGAAAAAGTGCGCTGCGTGCCATCAGTCAAGTTGGGTCTCTACTCCCAAGAGAGTTCCGGCACCCTGGGGTCACCACTCCCAGGGCACTTTTGCACCTCGGTCTTCACTCTACCCGAACCTTAGGGCGAGATCCAGAAGATACAGGTCACTTCAGGGCCCGCTGCCTGGCCATACAGCGGCCCTGGTAAACCGGCACCATTCTGTGTGGTTCCTGTATCCGGCCTTGATGGTTATTGGTCATCCACACCACAAACTAACATGAAGGTACTACACTTGATCTTAGATAAAAGACCAAGAAGCGAGAAGAAGTTGTGGAGATCGGAAGTAGTGGGGAATCAGGTCAGGTAAGTAAATCTCTTTGTTCTTTTCACTGCAGCCCAGGCCGCATATTCAAATAATAAATAAAAACTCAATGCAAGTGTGATGTTCCAGTGTGGGATATCCATCTACAGTCCTATCAGCTTGAGTCCCTGCATGTCCCCAGGGCTTACCTGCAGTGTAGCAGTGTACCCCCATAATGTACATTGAATGTAAAGGACCTTTGATATGGTCACATGGTTGTTAGTCACATGATAATGGTTGTCACATGTTAAAGTCACATGTTTTGTTACCCAGAGAGCACAAGGTGACCAGATGACCTGCAGCTAGCCTATGGGCTCCTTGCTCAGCCCCCCTTATAAGGAAGGGAGGAGCTGCAATCACTCTCTCTTTTGCTCTTCCACCACACTTTCTTCTGAGGTCAAGTCCAGTCCAGACGTCTCAGAGACAGTGTCCAGCACATCTGGAGGACTCAAGCCTAAATTACAGCCACAAGTCAGTAAGTCAAGTCATCTCTGTCTGCTGTCACTATCGTCAGTCAAGTCAAGTCTATTATAGTCAGCGTGGCTTTGCTTAAAGGGGTATTCCACCCCTTAGACATCTTATCGCCGCGGTCCCGCTGCTGGGAACCCCCGGGATCCCCGCTGCGGCACCGCGCTATCATTACAGCACAGGGCGAGTTCGCTCTGCATGTAATGATGGGCGGTACAGGGGCCGGAGCATCGTTACGTCACGGCTCCGCCCCTCGTGATGTCACGGCCCGCCCCTTACAATACAAGTCGATGGGAGGGGGTGTGGCAGTCGTCACGCCCCCTCCAATAGACTTGCATCAAGGGGATGGGCCGTGATGTCACGAGGGGCGGTGCCATGATGTCACGCTGCTCCGTCCCCCGTATCGCCCGTCATTACGCACAGAGCGAACTCGCTCTGTGCTGTAAAGATAGCGCGGTGATGCAGCGGGGATCCCGAGGGTCCCCAGCAGCGGGACCGCGGCGATCTGACATCTTATCCCCTATCCTTTGGATAGGGGATAAGATGTCTAGGGGCGGAATACCCCTTTAAGTCTGTCAAAGTCACTGCAAGTCTCAGCAAGCTGCGAGGTCCCCTGTGTTACTGGCCATCTCTCTGGGATCCTGGCCTAGCTGTAAAGACTGTACCATCTGTCTTCCTCAGTAAAGCTACCATTAACTCTAACCTGGCCTTGGACCTGCCTAAACCAGGACTAGCGGTGCTACCGTTCAGGTGGTTCTTGGTTAAAACCATGCCCTGGTGTCACGAACATGAAGGGGTTAACAACACCTGCCCCTGGGCTACAATACCTTCCCCATACACCTCACATAGCACCCCCGTGGCGCACCATAAACTTTGGCGTCACAAACAGGATTTGGCTGTGTGTCATATGCCACAAAGCTACAAGTACTCCTCCCCCCCAGTCTGAACTGTTTGAAAAAGTTTGCTTCAGAAAAGCGTACGGGACTGTTCTAATTGTAATGTGTTTCACTAAAGGTGCTGGTAAAATAGTGGGGGAGGTGAAAAGGAGTCCATTATACATTGTTGAAAATAACTTTGAAGTTGTAAATATTATGTGCAAGTGAGGAAGCAATGTTACGTGCCAAAATGTCTGCCGCTGTACCTGAAAGGGTTAATCTGTTGATTGAGAAGTGCGCGAAAGGTCCCCGCCAAAACCAACGGCCCGCCCCTGGGCGTGGAAGTCATGTCGCTATGTCCATGCCGAAGTGGAACTATGAAGATCCGCCTCCTGTTGCCGGGGGACCGGAAGTCAGTGTTGCACTGATGATGTGTTTCCAGCCGGCGGCCATCTTACTGGAGCCCACTGCAGAAGGGACAAGAACAGGAAGTCCCAGGTGCACAGCCGGTTTGGAAATCCTGGTGGCTGTGTCTGGCTCTGAAAATTCTGACCGGATGCCCGCTGCAGTGCAGACTCTGCAGGCACCATCGATCACAAGTAAGCCACAGACACAAACCATCGCAAGAAAGTCACAGACACCAATGTTCGCAAGTAAGTCTACGGTAAAGGTGGCGAGTCACATTAACCCCTTAGTGCCCGGCAGTGTTCCCAGGCACTTGCCATCATGTGGGGGAGCGCCACTCAGGGTATGTTAGTCAGGTCAGACTAAGTTGCTGCAGCACCTCCCCAAGCATCTTAAAGGGCCAGTACTTCCCAGGTTGCAGGGGGCTCAATGGTAAAAAAAAAATGGAGGACCCGAATTAAAGCGCATGTGGAAGGGGAAGATTACAGATGGCTACTTTTTCCATCTCTTCTGTATTGGGTCCACAAAGAAGCGCAACAATCAGATCAGAAAGGCACCCTATGCCCACCATCAACAAGTCTGTCAGATTCGCAAAAAGATGATGGAAATCCTGACCCAAAAGGTGCAAACAAATGACCTGAAGGAAGTTGTTAACAAACTGATCCCAAACAGCATAGGCAAAGACATTGAAAAGGCCTTCCAATCTATCTATCCTCTCCGTGATGTCTATGTACGTAAAGTCAAGATGCTGAAAAAGCCAAAGTTTGAGCTGGTTGAACTTATAGAGCTCCATGGAAAGGGGAATGCTTCTGGAAAGCCATCAGAGAATATGCCCAGGCCCACTCTTGCAGCCACAGAGGTTGGGCCTGACCATCGGGCACCAACAGAAGTGCCCAGACCTACTCTGCTTGCCCCAGAGGTTTGGCCTGACTGGCGGGAACCAGCAAAAGGGCCTCAGTCTACTCCAGCTTTTGCTGAGGTTTGCCTGGCCACACAGGCACCAACTGTCATGCCCCCAGTAGCGCAACTGCTGCTGAACAAATGGTGGTCATTGTGAGCCCGACCATCACAGAGTCACGTCTGTCGCACGTTGCATGGAACACACATGTTAACCCTATGAAGGGGGCCCAGTCTCACAGTCCTGGGTACATGTCCCAACCTAGGAAACAGTCCGACAGGTAAGGCTGGAATGGAAGAGTACCTATGTAAAGAAACGTCACTATTGGTTAACTCATGTACAGTAACTTTACCATAATTGGTCATAAGACTAATTGACTTCTGTGTGCAAACACCATTTTTGTTTTTACAGGTTTCTACAGCAACGCTTAAGCACAGTGCCTGACGAACTAGTCAAGAAAGTTTTGTGGTAAACAATTTTGTAAGTGTTGTACCCAGCTTCGGCCGTGATTCTCAGGAACCTGAACTCTATAATGTATCTGGACTACTGAGCGATACATGAACATTTGTGTAAATATGCCATAGTAATATTTTTCACTCACCGTTATGCTCAAGGGAAATATTTTTGGTCCTGCACTATAATTGTTATAGTATAAAACAATTTTATAAAATTTGTTGTACACCAAAAAGTCATAGTGTACCATGTTTCTGATGTCTGGTAGTTTCTTGTAGGGGTTGTCCTGAGCTAATCAGGAGAAGCAACATTTCAACCCATCACCAACATCATGTACAGTCAGCAATAAAGTCATGTACTACACATAGTCATAAGTACACATGAAGTCATGTACACATGTTTCATGCACAGTAGTACTGTAACACTTACAACCACACAGTCCATAAAATTGTCTAATATGTCTAAAATGTCAAATGTGATATTTCTTGTGTCCTCATGCCCAGGATACTTTCCTGTTACCCACAAAAGCATGCAACAAAAAGTCAAATGTTATCTAAAAATATGTCTAGCATAAGAAAATGTCTAGCATAAAAATAATTAGTTTTCTGGGGGGAAGTGTGTAATGCCAAGGGACCCCAGTAGCCAAAGCATTGGACAGAAAGCCTCCGACAACCCAATCCGCCAGTTTTATGTCTTAGTAATGTATAAAGTGTTGTAATGCATAGTCAACTGTCCTAGTATGCATATTCAAATGTCACAGTATGCATAGTTAAATGTCATGCATAGCCATAGTCTAATGTTCTACTATACATAGTCATAGCCCATAAGTCGTGTTATACCATAGTCATAGGTATGTTGTTATTATTATACATCGTCCTTTTTCTCTGTTAATAAATGTATGGGCAATACCTGGCCTTGGACTATTATTTGCCCTGCCTACACTAGGACAAGCGGTGCTACCGTTAGGGTGGTTCTCAGTTAAAACCACGCCCTTGCATCACGAACACGACACCTGCCCCTGGGCTACAACACCTGCACCATACACCTCACATTGCACCCCCGTGGGGCACCACACAAGGTTTACAATAGTGTCATTTTATATGTATGTGCTTAAGCAACACTGAATGAGCAACTATTACATTTTTTTACTCTAATGACTAATGAGGTTTCACAATAAAAATACATGTTGTATTGAATGTCATCCGATAATGCATATATAGTTATTGAATACAACGGATAACACAGATTCCATAGGACAACAAAGGCTAATTACTAGACAACTATTTTGTATGCAACTTTAAACTGACCCCCCCCCCCCCCACACACACACACACACACATTAAAGCTCTAGATGAAAAATTTATATGAACATTTGTTGTTGTTGTTTAGGATGTTTTTTTTGGATGTGACTTGCAACAAAAAACAAGTGCACTGTATTTTACACACATTTATCAAGCATTTACACCAGACACTCTATTCAGTTTTAAAGGAGGCTTTTCAGTACAGTGTCTAAGATAAAGCCACATCTATCATCCATAATTAAAATGGTCTAAACCGTTTGTACATTTGGTGCACATCAGACAGATAACTTGCACATGTTGGATAGATTTCTGGTGCACAGTGGACACATTTCTGGTGATTGTGATTGGAGAAAAACACAGATATATTATGTATTCTACAACTGAATAGTAAATATTTCTAAAACTAGAACAGAAAGTCTCGCAAAGATTGTCACCATTGACAAGTTCCCCTTTATAGAGTTAAGGCTCCACCAGAACAAAAAAGGCTTTGGGTGCTCTACAGACTGCCGAAGACCAATTATTTTATTTTATTTTTTTCCCAGAAGTTTTTTCGGCAGAGACCTAGCTTTTATGAACAGGTAAGTCTTATGATCAATATTTCTTTATACTGTGCCAGAACCTAAATTTAGGTATAATTTCCATTTCCTTCAGATTGGCAAGTAAGATGCATCAAAAAGAAGTCCACAGTATAAAAAGCTGTATAAAGAAATGTTCATCAAATCTCAACTCTATATAGCATATACATAGGAATTTTAATAAAATGGTATCATGACGTTCTGTTACTTCGTATTAGTATTTGTTATCAGTTTGGATGTAGACCTGGAATTCTTTTTCTCTTAGTTCAATGATGATTTTTTTTCTGGTAAACATAGACCATGCACTGGACATAAAATTCACGTAAAAAGGCAGCAGTGCCTCTTAAACAATTACATAAAGTCTGAAATGTTACCAGTATATATTTTATAGTTACCTTCTATGTCTTGCATATTTACCACTAACATGGCCACTCCCATCGCAACCAGGAGTAGGACAGCTGTAGAAAAGGAACAAGGGATAAAAATGGTCGGTGCCATGTTCAGAAAAAAGACTAGACCACACCTAAACAATAAGTGTATGTTCCAAAGTATAGTAGGGCATGCTAGTAGCCATTGCTTAACAGAATGGAGATTGTGAGTTTATTATGCCTGTAGTAAATGCGACAGATGGAACACAAGGATGGATATCTTTCATTTATTTCACTATACAGCAATAGGCAAACAGGTGGAGCCAATGGATAACTATGCTTAATATTATATAGACAAGTGAGTTCAGTCTATGACAAATGGATGGAAATTCTTCTCACACGACAAATAGACATTTCAAAAGATAACACTGGGTGGGTTCTAAATTCATACCCTCAATGATTCTGAAAATGAGAAGGCCTTGGCACCTGTCGATACACATCAATAAGTAGAAGTTTTATGTGGCTATGTACGGAGTCAATTCTGTGCTAAAATTTCTATGGACATGGGGAAATGCTCAAGTTATTGGGGCCCATTACTTTATATAAAATAGATAATATCAAGTTCTCAACATTAAACTTACAAATATGGTATCTAAAGTGAAAACGTGAAGGAGCTTTGGCCAAAGGTCCATCTGTTATAAGGACCTGCTTTATTTAAGACCAAACTAGTTGATGTTCTGGTGCCAGCTCCATACCTGCCATGGAAAGTGTTTGGGCTTACATCTAACCATATACATGTGCAAGGAAACAATGAGATCCCTTAAGATCTCAACAAGCTGGACCCAACTTCTAGCAAGTATGGTCAAATGGCCACCATAGAGTCTTATGAAGCTTTAGCTATCTGCAAAGATGGGGATTGTAGTTGAGTGATACCTTCTTTATTGGCTTAGTGAACAGGTTACAGATGCAATGCAAGCATTCAACACAACATTGATGTATTTTTCAAAAGTTGCATGGTCAATGCCCCTCCAGGCCTAAGGAAGGACTCTAAACCCTTTCAGTAAGATATCACACAAACACAAAGATTTATTCATTATCTTGTCTCAAAGATGAGATCATGTCTCCTTACTCATTGCGAACATAACTTCTTGCTCTTACTAAACACCATATTTCAGGTGAATGAGGACCTAGCAAGTGAATTGTCACGTATTCCAATTTCATTACTCCATGGTTTCACATATGCTGTTTTCCACTGGAGATCTTGGTACTTAGATGCGCCGTCTGTTCTAAAGAGATGCTATGAAATCCAGGCAGGAGAGCAGAACTGAGCAGTTATAATTTTACCTTTTCTTATAGCCTGTGGTTTCTGTTGCTGGATCAAATGTCCTTTTTTGGGATTTTCGAAAGTGTTTGCTCATAATTTGCTCCATGTGGAATACAGCATAACCAAGCTCTGGAAATCTATTCTTCTTACCCAACTCATGAATGATGTCTACTCTATATCAAGTTGTAAAAGGGAAACAGAAACCCATTTCTAGAGTACAGATGTGTCTACCCTTATCTATCTGTGAATTTGGTAAAGACTTCCAATTCTATGTTCATTAAGTTGTCTTACCATTCTGGCAAAACCCTCAGGAGCAAGTCATATGATAAAAACTGGATGGCCACACAAAGGCACATATAACATAGACAACTCCTGAAAGAGTCTCGTAAAACCATGTGGTTCGTAAAGCTATTATGTAATCTCCTGTGTGTCAGGCTAAGTGGAAAGCTAAGGAAGGACACATCTGTATCTGTAGACACCCAGTGCAAGTCACAGGGATGGCTATTCCCAAACCACATGACTAGACTCCAGTCCTTGAGTGAAATTTAGAGGTATAAATCCTTTGCTGTAGATGCATACCGTGGTTGATGTAACAAAATGGATATGCCTGGACTGGATGTGGACAGGTGACTATGAGAGATGGATGTGCCCAGGCTGGATGCAGACAGATGATTTACAGGGATGACTATCCTTGCATTACATACAGACCAGACAGGTTAATTGGAGGAACACCTAACCCTGCACTACTTTCCAAAAGGTAAATTAGGGAGATGGAGGGCAAAAAAGACAGAAAGACACAAATCAAATAACTGGAGTTAAAAAAAAAGAAAGGAGGCAATGCCAAATCTATTTTATTAGCTAGCCTGGAGAGAATTAATTCAATCAATGCAGCGGGGCACGAGCAAGGCACCGATGAACTTGAAAGTGCATTCTGCCCATTAAAAGGCCTGAATTTTCTAAATTGCTAATGGGATACATTTTACACTCCGAGCACTAACCTGAACAGCTCTTGTATGGCTGGTTCCACAGGAACTGTAGAGAGAATGGAAAATATATAAAAATTTATCATCTATCATAAGTACCCCTCTGCTAGAGAAAATTACCCAAAAGGTTATGCAAAAGTAAGGGTCAGAATGAATTGCGAAGAGAGATTCTGCAGGATGAAGGTCATTTCAGAGTGGAGGCCCTGAGTGATTTAGTGAAGCACGGAACGTACCTCGAACACCTTTGGAGCGCGTGCGATGCCGTTTCTCGTCTGTATCCACCTCCATCTGGGAATAGATTAGCAGGCAGTGAATGCTCTTATCCTTCATGCACAGACTATCAATGCACTGTCTGCTGCAGACTGTCACACGATCTTTTAATTCTATTTTAGAACAAGGATTTCTTTATGTGATGTGATAAGCTTAGTAATTGTACTGAATACAAATGAATTCTTTACATTTTCATTGTTGCCTTTGTGGGGTTCCAACCTTGGGGTATAGATTTTTTAGATGTGGTATTTGAGTTGCCATGGATTATGCTATAAAATGGCTGCTAAAGATTATATTCTTTTCCATACAGAATATTTAAACCAAGAACTGGTTACCTTATGATAGTGATACTATAAGATGGCATTAACCTGTCTAGTTATTGACTGTGCTCACTATTGCATATTCTTTTCCACCTAATAGTTATTATATATTGTGTTTATTATTTCGGGTTAGTCACTTCCAGACAACTTGTCTGGATTGTAGCATATCTTCTTTGAAAAAACTATGCTTGATCTAGACCAAAGTTCCTAAGATGGCCACACATAGTTGTTGAATGCACGATCTGCCAATGGCTATCTCTCCAAATTCTCCAAAACATAAGAATGCTCCGTTCCTCAGGCGGTGGCTTTCTCTCATGAGAACAAAAGGATGGGGCAGTCTTAATCCGTCTGCCTGATGCTTATCTCCCTTGACATCATCTGCCGCCAGAAACTTGAAAAGACCCCATAGACATTACATAAAGGTCTGATCCTACCAAAATTGACAGGCTTGTCCATATATATATATATATATATATATATATATATATATACACAGTGGGGATCAAAAGTTTGGGAACACCAGGTAAAAATTTGTATTAATGTGCATAAAGAAGCCAAGGAAAGATGGAAAAATCTCCAGAAGGCATCAAATTACAAATTAGACATTCTTAAAATATGTCAACAAAAGTTAGATTTTATTTCCATCATTTACACTTTCAAAATAACAGAAAACAAAAATATGGTGTCTGCAAAAGTTTGGGCAACCTGCAGAATCTATAGCATGCACTGCCCCCTTTGCAAAGCTGAGACCTGCCAGTGTCATGGATTGTTCTCAATCATCATCTGGGAAGACCAGGTGATGTCAATTTCAAAGGTTTTAAATGCCTAGACTCATCTGACCTTGCCCCAACAATCAGCACCATGGGTTCTTCTAAGCAGTTGTCTAGAAATCTGAAACTGAAAATAGTTGACGCTCACAAAGCTGGAGAAGGCTATAAGAAGAAAGCAAAACGTTTTCAGATGTCAATATCCTCTGTTTGGAATGTAATTAAGAAATGGCAGTCATCAGGAACAGTGGAAGTTAAAGCAAGATCTGGAAGATCAAGAAAAATCTCACAGAACAGCTCGCAGGATTGAGAGAAAAACAATTCAAAACCCACGTTTGACTGCGCAATCCCTCCAGAAATCCCTCCACTAGTCCATTATAAAGAGATACTTGTACAAATATGGTCTTCATGGAAGAGTCATCAGAAGAAAACCTCTTCTACTTCCTCACCACAAAAATCAGCGTTTGAACTTTGCAAATGAACATATAGACAAGCCTGATGCATTTTGGAAACAAGTTCTGTGGACCGATGAGGTTAAATTTGAAGGGAACAGAATTTAATGAAAATAACCTCTGTCCAACTGTTAAGCATGGGGATGGATCAATCATGCTTTGGGGTTGTATTGCAGCCAGTGGCACAGGGAACATCTCACAAGTAGAAGGAAAAATGGATTCAATACAATTTCAGCAAATTTTGGATGCTAACTTGATGCCATCTGTGAAAAAGCTTATGTTAAAGAGAGGATGGCTTCTACAAATGGATAATAATCCTAAACACACTTCCAAATCAACGGGGGATTACATCAAGAGGCGTAAACTGAAGGTTTTGCCATGGCCTTCACAATCTCCTGACCTCAACATAATTGAAAACCTATGGATAGACCTTAAAAGAGCAGTGCGTGACAGACAGCCCAGAAATCTCAAAGAACTGAAAGACTTTTGTAAGGAAGAATGGGCAAAGATACCTCAAACAAGAATTGAAAGACTCTTGGCTGGCTGTGATACTTGCCAAAGGGGTCAGTACAAGATATTAACTCTGCAGGGTGCCCAAACTTTTGCAGATACAATTTTTTTGTTTTCTGTTATTTTGAAAGTGTAAATGATGGAAATAAAATCTAACTTTTGTTGACATATTATAAGAATGTCTAATCTGTAATTTGATGCCTTTTGAAGATTTTTCCATCTTTCCTTGGCTTCTTTTATGCACATTAATACAAATTTTTACCTGGGGTGCCCAAACTTTTGATCCCCATTGTATATATATGACCAGCTTAAGCCGAGTACCCCCAATTCCTTATTTGCTCAAAGTGAAATATGGCATAACTAAGTTCTGAAAATCTGTTCTTCTTACCCAGCCCTACATGTCTACACTGTCTACATGTCACATTGTAAAAGTGAAACAGAAACCCATTTCTAGAGTAAAGATATGTCCACCCATGCGTATACATGAACTTGGTGAGGACTTTAATTTCTCCTAATACACGTTCAGTAAGTTATCTTGCAATTCAAGCACAACCCTCAACGCCCACATAAACTTAGTGACCACACAAAGACACATATAGCAGAAACAACTCCTGAAAGAGTTTTGGGACTGGATTGGGAAAAAGCCAGTGAATTGAGCGGCAGTGTGTCTGTCTAGATGCCAATCTGTTATTTTAAGGGACACAGGATCCCCATTCTCATGAGGATTGGGAATAAATGTTGTTTCTGCGGGGTTTTCTTGGAAGGAAGGGATTTTGGATACATTGCCCAGGCTGCAGTGAAAATAACAAAAAGGTATACTTATCAAGCCCGATCCCCTACCGCTGTCAGTTACCCGCACCTCTTCCCACTTCATTCCTCTTCTTACTAGTTCTAGTGATGTGCAGTGTGGACTGGAACTGCCAACTCAGCGCAGGGCGGGCAGGTCATGTTTGTATGGCATGTCGCTATAACTAAGAAGGGGACCACAGCTGGGTCTGGAAGTTGTGGATACCGGCAGTAGTGGGGAATCAGGTCGGGTAAGTAAACCTCTTTGTCCTTTTCACTGTAGCCCAGGCCACATATTCAAATAATAATAAATAAAAAAGCTTCAGCAACACGGAATGGGCAACTATAACATTTTTGTTGCCAAATAAGTGCAATTTCAAGATTGGATATTTTGTATAAATCAGTAGCAGAGCAAGTGGCATCATGCTCACCTGCCAACAACACATTATTCTGAAAATGTTCCAAACCCTTCCATGTCACCAAAGGATCATTTAAGATCCTGTATTAGACAGAAAGGAGGGGGATACAGCTGCAGTCTCTTTGCCTTTATGAGACTGCATGCTGTGAGGGAGAAAGATAAGCCAAAATGAGGAGACACCTGGTTGGCTAGTAGTGAGCAGAGCAGAAGCATGGCACCAGGGGAGCCTATCCGCTCAGTAGAGACAATGCATATTTTCAGGAGGAGGAATAAAAAAGGACCCATATCCAAGATTTCATTATTTCTACAGCTACTTTTACATTATTCTATCTATCTCTTTATGCTGCTTTTGACCAGTGGTTAAAGGAGTGGTCCAGCAAAAAACAACTTATACCCTACCCACAAGATAAAGACTAAGTGTCTGATTGCAGGGGGGGTGGGAAACTGTCCACTGGGACCCTCCCCGAAACGGGACCTGGCTCTCTGAGAGGAGCGTGAGCTACGGACGGTACATGCTCCATTAATTTCTATGGGAGTACAGGAGATGACCAAGTACAGCTCTCGGGTCTGTTCGGCACTCCCATAGAGAATGGATGGAGCACGTGCTGTCTGTAGCTCATGCTCCTCTCAGAGAGCCAGGTCCCGTTTAAAGCACAACTGTCATCAAATCTTGGCCATATAACCTACACACAGCCTCTGTACTGTGTGCAGATTGTGTATTAGGCAGTGTTTTTACCTTCGGTCTGCCATCCTTTATTACCCCAAAAAACAGTTTTGGTTGAAGCTGCACACAGTTGGATAGGCGTGGCCGGGGTTCGCAATGCCCTGCCACCGCCAAACCTATCCCCTGCACGTCAGCCCCGGGACAGCTGTGTGATTGACACACAGGTCCCACCGCATGCACCCCTTCGATTACCCCCTGTGCGCGCCGTGGCGTGTCATCATGGCAAGCGCTCGCTCCCCCAGCGAGCGCATGCTCCCGCCGCCTACTTCCTTAGAGCGCATGCCCAATGCTAGAGGCAGGGACCACACTTCATCTCTGGGAATAGAAGCAACAGAGAGAGCGTCTCCGGTCACCGGCACAGCAAGAAGAAAGAAGAGGATAGCGGGCACTATTAGATATTCAGTAATAATAAAGGTACACATCTGAATAAAGTATTTTTGAACAGCAGAGCATGACGACACACGCCGCGGCGCGCACGGGGGATAAGCAAAGGGGCGCATGCGGTGGGACCTGTGTGTCAATCACACAACGGTCCCAGCGCTGACGTGCAGGGGATAGGTGTGGAGGCAGCGGGGCATTGCGAACCCCGGCCACGCCTATCCAACTGCGTGCGGCTTCCATCAAAACTGTTTTTTGGGGGCAATAAAGGACGGCAGACAGAAGGTAAAAAAAACTGCCTAATACACAATCTGCACACAGTGCAAAGGCTGTGTGTAGGTTATATGGCCCAGATTTGATGACAATAGTGCTTTAAGAGGTTGCTGTGGTTCCCAAAGATCAGACCCACCGTGATCAGACATCCCCTATCCTGTGGATAGGGGATAAGTTGTTTTTCGCTGGTCTACCACTTTAATAGACAATGCATCAGTTGTCCCAAAATTTACATACAGAAAAAATTACCTGGTGACAGACTAGACAACCTTAAACAATGAGCAAACCGATATGGTGAAAAAAAGGATTTCAAGCAGTAATTGCTATGTACATGAAACAAGAACAATATGGATTTACCATTGCAAATGCACTAGAATTCCGGCATAATTTGTGAGACAGACATGACTAGCACCACATTTAAACACTTTTTCCACCAAGTCCTACAAAGAGCTGTGACTCTGGAAAAGGCTGAGTGACTTAAGATGCCACACGGCATGACAGAATTATGGGGTAATATTCTGATGCAGTTTAAGCCAACTAATAGTTGGTCTTAATTTAGGCACTCAAAGAATGTGGCAGATTTAGTCTGGGCCACTATGAAAAATGTGAAGAATCTCTCGGCAAACAGTAGATGTCTTTTCATTAAACTTTATTCAGCGTGCCTAGACACGTACACTGAATAAAGCATATTGAAAAGACATCTACCGTGTGCCGAGAGTTTCTTCATATTGATCCTGTTCATTCTACGTGCACTGGAACTTAATCCCGCAGTGCCGACCACTTCTCCTATACTATGACAAATGTGGAACATTTTAAGATGCTTACGTTTTTAGTAAATTTACTCAAATTTTTTCCAAACCCAAACTCTAACCCCAACCAAAACTGATATTGATGTTATTTCAAAAGTCCACATCAGTGGAAGCCAACAAAGTGTGCACACAACAGAACATGAGAGTAGTTTGCTCTGGGGATTTGCTCCTACTCTGGACAAATCTCATCCCTTCCCCAATATCGCGCCACACCCCTACCCCTTAATTCCCTGGTTGAACTTGATGGACATATGTCTTTTTTCGACCGTACTAACTATGTAACTATGTAACTCCTGATACTGACAGAGGTGGCAGCAGAGAGCACTGTGGTCAGACTGGAAAGAAGTACACAAATTCCTCTGGAGCACACAGCAGCTGATAAGTACTGGAAGGATTAAGAATATTATATAGAAGTAATTTACAAATCTGTATAACTGTCATAATCACTTCACGTATGGACACGGATGTGGTAAAGTCCTAACTTTCCCTGAAGCTGCTTTCCCTGCTTATTAGTGATTTGCGATATTTTGCGCATATCTAGACGAATATTCCTCCTATATTCACGAATTTCACGTATTTGTTATATTCACATATGTGAATATTCGCATATTCGAGGAAGAAAATAGTGAGGGGATGAGCAACTTTACTATTGGTTGCTAGGGATGTTGTTGATAACCTCTGACAAGTGTATTTGCATCATTCTAATTGGCCCATAAGTGAAAAGAAGGAATATGCGAATATTCATATATGCAAATATGCGCATATGCAGAAAAAGTTAATGTTCGTAATTTTGAATATATAGTGAATATATTCGCAATATTCGCAAATTTGCAATAAAAATTCAAAATGTGAATATTCGCGCCCAACACTACTGCTTATTGCATATCCACCCAATGCAACAGATCTACAACCACGAAGATGGTCAATACAATGCACTAATGCGCTGGGGTGTCAGAGTCAAAATAATAAACGGAACTGTACAAAGAACACGAGGGGTTAACACAATAACCAACAAACAGAACTAAAGACCTAATACACTGCAGGAATGCCAAATACCAAAAAACTGAAATATCAAGTCAAGATGTAGCATACTGACAATCAGTCCAGGAAACCAAATACAAGATAAATGGTAGATATGATAATATGAACAAGGTTGAATAACAGGATAATAGTAAAATGGTTAAACAGGATCACAATATGCAGGGGATGAACGGGTTAACTGAAGTCAGACGCTATAACATGGAGAAATACGGGACAAGATACTAAACAGGAATAATAAATACTGAACACAGGACTGAAAACCGGATAAGTCTAAACAGACTCCAAGAAAAAGTTCAAAAGCCAAACTCCATAACAAGCCGGAATACGGGTCAAGATACTAAGCAGGAAAACTAAATACAGAACACTGGACAGAGAATCTGATTAGTCTGAACAGACTCCAAGAACTAAACAGGAATCACTAACAAGAACCAAACAGGACAGATTAAAGAATATAAAGTGAACATGGGTCTAACCAAGGTACACTACATATATTCAAAGCAAAACACTAAAACCCTGAGCAAAGTACAAACATAAGGCAAAAATCGAGATACACAGATACAGGATAAGAAGCAATAGCTCAACTCAGGATACATGTGAACAGACTAATGTGCTATGTGCCATCAGCCACCAGCAATACCAGCAGAACCGAGGTCTAAATAATCCCACCTGGGAGACTATTGCCTGGAAACATTAACACTATCCTGACCAAAGCACACAATATGCAAAAACTGGCAAGGAATGAAAAGCAGGTGTGAATACACACTAATACAGAAAAACACAGAATGCAGACATTACATTCATTTTCTGACACCAGTTGATTTTAAAATAATTTTTTTTTCCCCCTGATGCACTTCTTTAAAGAAGTACATTTTTCGCCGTATAAGACGCACTTTTTCTTCCCCAAAACTGGGGGGGGGGGAAGTTGGTGCGTCTTATACGGCGAATACACACTTGTATCAGGTCGGTCCCTGCGGCATCAACGGCCGGGACCTTCGGTTAATACAGGACATCACCGATCGCGGTGATGCCCTGTATTAACCCTTCAGACGCGGCGATCAAAGCTGACTGCCGCGTCTGAAGGGAAAGTGACACTAACCCGGCTGTTCAGTCAGGCTGTTCGGGACCGACGCGGTGAAATCGCGGCGTCCCGAACAGCTTACAGGACACCGGGAGGGACCTTACCTGCCTCCTCAGTATCTGCTCTGTGCCGGGATTCCCTGTATGGCGGCGCTTTCCTTCGACATCATCACGTCGTTGCGCACGCCGTCCCGTCATCCAATAGGAGCGGCGTACGTAGCGACGTGATGACGGCGACGGAGAGCGTGGATCCCCGGGGAAGAAGACGTCCGGAGAGTCGGGGACACCCCGGGGACGCGGCAACAGCAATGGAGCGACATCCAGGGCAGCGGTGACGGGTCGGTGACGGGTGGCGGGGACACGTGAGTATTACCTCATATCCAGTGGTCTTCAACCTGCGGACCTCCAAATGTTGCAAAACTACAACTCCCAGCATGTCCGGACAGCCGTTGGCTGTCCGGGCATGCTGGGGGTTGTAGTTTTGCTACATCTGGAGGTCCGCAGGTTGAAGATCACTGTTGGGTGCAGAATCTTTTTTTTCTAGATTTTGCACCTTTAAAATTGGGTGCATCTTATATGCCGGTGCGTCCTATAGGGCGAAAAATATGGTAATTCAGCTTACAAAAACAAACCTTCACATGGCTACATCAACAGAGAATTCAAAAAAAAGTTATTCTCGCAGAATATGGTGAGAAAAATAAATAAATAAAATATAATTGCAAAATCAACGCTATGTTAGGGGTTGGTGTGAACCATCCAGAAGGAAGCAGACCGGTCAGTCGGCCAATGTGATGCAAAGTGATTGTTTGAGTGAAAAAAGAATGAAAAGTTATGAATATTATAAGACACAATAGGCAGTCTCACAAAAAAAGAGTACCGGATCTCACGTAATCTTTGGAAATAAGCAAAAGCTCTCCATGTGCTAAATAAAACAGCAATGTTAGACGCCAAGTCAAGGAATTTTTAACAGAGGCGAGAATCTCATTTCGCAGATAATATGAGTTAAAATGCAGCTCTCGTTTAGTTGAGAGTTCCCATTTATGAACCTTACAGCTTTTTTTGAAAATAGCTTGTGATAATGTATGATAAACTACTCTCTGCTTCCATTCGGAGATTTCCAACACAATAAGCCTCCTCTTTCACATACTATATTGTGAGCTTCATCGCACCTATAGTCACCCAAAAAAATGCGGAATACTTTTATGACTTCAAGGCACCGAGAGTTCAGCATGAGATAGTAGCTGTGGATCAATGGTGCCCAAAGTACTAGGCCTCACTTCATTGTCCTCGCTCGCCGTTGGCCGTCGGGGCATGCTGGGAGTAGAAGTTTTGCCACATTTGGAGGGCTACAGTTTGAGACCACTGCTGTATAAGGAGACAGGACATAGAAGCACTGGCCAATGTCCTATCAACCAGTTCTGCTTCACCATTCTTTAGCAGCAGCCATCTGCTTATTATTTCACCATTTTTTATTAAACATGATATAAATGGACCGATATATACACCTGCAATCTGAAGAAGGGATATGCTTATCCAGAAATGCGTTATTGCTTTTATGTATCATGCTTTATTTATTTTAATTTAAATAAACATTATCTTCAAACGACATTCTTTCGGATCACTTCATTGAGCAGCGCCATTCTCCAGTGCCATTTTTCTTATTGCTTTCACTTCCATTACGAGTTCTTGCAGAGGATACCAGTCCGGGCACCGATGGCTTGCAGCTCAGGCACAGATATCACTACCCCATTACAGGGTGATACGCGTAAAAGCCCAGAGGCCTACAAGTCGAGAGTCCTACTGATCCAAGGGGACTTAGAGGGTGACCATACCCCAACTGTATTAAGCAATGTGCTGTCCTCCCTCTCCTTTTTCCTTTTTGTCTTGCATAAATGTACTAAATAACTTACATTTTCCCCTCTACACATCTTCTTTATCTATCAATTGACCAAGGACCTGAGAATTTGTGCATCCATATGAATACTTGATTCAGTATAGAACTGGTTCTTCAACAATGAAGAGTGGGTAAAATCCTGACAGGGCATGATCCTCAGGAAGCTTTGGGTTCTTCAGAATCTGGCTATTGCCTCCTTGGAGGACCACATTGCCAGCTGTAATTAGGGCAGGAATCTTTCCTGGTCAACAAATTTGGTTGAGCTGTCCAACCCACGCCTGAAATCAAAACCATCTGACCCCTTTTTGGCAGCAATATACTGCATAGAAGAGGTGGACAAGCAACTGCGTGGCACTTTCCACTAAAGTCTACCTATGGATAGAGACAAAAAAAAGACTTCAAAATAGAGAGAGACACACACGTATGTGTCTTCACTTTCACCTTTTCTCATCAGGGTAGGATTGTCATCTGGAGATCCTTGTTCTTGTCCTGAGATGTGTCCTAAGAGGTGGGGATCTTACAGATGTGCAAACTCTTGTTCTGAGAGGAGGGGCTTCCATAGATGGGCAGGTCTTTGTTCTGAGGTGGCGCTTCCATAGATGGGCAGGTCTTTGTTCTGAGGTGGTGCTTCCATAGATGGGCAGGTCTTTGTTCTGAGAGGTGGGGCTTCCATAGATGGGCAGGTCTTTGTTCTGAGAGGTAGGGCTTCCATAGATGGGCAGGTCTTTGTTCTGAGAGGTAGGGCTTCCATAGATGGGCAGGTCTTTGTTCTGAGAGGTGGGGCTTCCATAGATGGGCAGGTCTTTGTTCTGAGGTAGGGCTTCCATAGATGGGCAGGTCTTTGTTCTGAGTTGGCACTTCCATAGATGGGCAGATCTTTGTTCTGAGAGGTGGGGCTTCCATAGATGGGCAGGTCTTTGTTCTGAGAGGTGGGGCTTCCATAGATGGGCAAGTCTTTGTTCTGAGGTGGGGCTTCCATAGATGGGCAGATCCTTGATCTGGGAGGTGGGGCTTCCATAGATGGACTGTGTATAAACTACCCATATAAATAGTGACATTCATTACTCGTAAATACATAATGCTAGGCATCGGAGATGGGTAGAAGAGGCTTTCAGGGTGGCGGAGGCCCTCGGACATGTAAACCGTCCTCCTTCCGATGCAGCCCTGCATATGGGCAGGCAAAGCAGTCAACCACTCTGATTGGACATGGGCGGAGATTTATCAAAACCTGTCCAGAGCAAAAGTTGCCCATAGCAACCAATCAGATCACTTCTTTAATTTTTAACAAGGCCTCTGCAAAATGAAAGAAGCGATCTGATTGGTTGCTATGGGCAACTTTTCCTTTGCACAGGTTTTAATTAATCTCTCCCATGGAACTAGCTAAGAAAAGATAGTGTTATTTTTTTTTCTTTCCATCATTGGTGCCCTGATAAAAAGATAACACTTTTGTGATTTCAACTTTTTTAAGTGTAATGATTAATTTACGTTATTGCAGACGCAATGGGATCCGCATTGTCCAAAGACTCCCACTCATGATTCCTCTGTCAATAACATTAATACAAACATCAAAGATGATTACAAACAGCCTTAGGACTCACTTAGATGAAAACTTCACTCTTGAAGGACATTTTACAATATTCCAAGGTTCAAGTACACATAAATGCTTACTCAGCTCTTACCACTTTTTATTATAATCAAAAATATAAAGGATTATTTTATTAAGGAAAAAACACCCAAATTTTGTAGCATATAGTTATGCACAAATAGTATCTTGATATAAATTTCCATGAAGGGCCATTGCTTATGGGAGACATAAAATTTACTATTTTGAATATACTATATATTGTGTATATGGACAAGAGCTACAGTAGCTGGCATAAGGATGTAAAATATATATAACATGCATGGGCAAAGTCCTGGGGAAAATAAGTGTGGGAACTCACCCAAGATTTCCACTCAAGGGGTAGTCCTGCAGGGCTCCTGCTAATGGGAACAGTGTTTCTGCTGTGGAAAAAGTGCAGGAACTCCATTCCCATGAGTTCCTGCAGGACTTGAGCTCTGATAACATGTCTAGCAAGTTTTACCAAGTTTTTTTTAAGTGTAACTCTGACCATGCTTGGTCGGTATGATACATGTAAAAAAAAGCCAAGCAACTTCGTAGCCCGAGACTACAGTGATCAGTAACAAAATCACAGCTGGAACCCCTACCAATTAGGGAAATGTTACCAAAATACTAAAACTTAACGTTTAATAAATACTAATATAAAAGCAAGATGGATCCACATGACCAGTATAACAAACACATGTATTCTATAGGTAAAAGAACAGATGAATGGGATATTAATGTCAAAATATAAAGGGAGAGAAAGTGAAGGAGGGAAAAGAGGGTAGGGCCCACCCTACACTAAATACCCCCTTAGCAACAATAAAGCTGACCTCGTCTTTTAGAGTGCTTATCTCCTTAGTAGGATTGCCCCGGAGTTCATACTCCCAACGTGTTTCTACCTACTTAATTTAGTAGGTTCATCGGGAAAAATGGGGAAACTAATTTGATTACATAGATACTGGATATAGAAGATGAAAGTAGGCAGAGACTAACACTTAGCCCAAAAATGGAAAGACCATTGAAAATATTACTGTGCTGACTGTGTTACACAGCAAAGTTATGGTGTATGATATAGTCAGAAAATAGTACTCAATGAGACAGGACAACTGATAAAAAAGATGTATTATAAAATTCACAGTGGAAATAAGGGATCCACTATGTGGTGACAATGCACCAAAATGCAAAGCACAGTTGAATAGATACACCAGATCATTAAGATCATTCAAATATGTGCAACCACATATAAGTCACTTAACAATGCACAATATGGACCTGTGTCCACGTGCTGCTAGATACATTATAGCAGGCAATACAGAAATGCATACGTACTTATCTAAGTGCCGGACAATGATGACTGGTCATAACATCCATCCATGTCTTGTAAGGTAAGGTATGGTGAGGAAGGCTCAGTGAACAGTATACAGATTTGGCGGGAATACCATAGACTTTAACGGGACTTTAGGCAAATCCATATTCAGTAGTGTTGAGCGGCATAGGCCATATTCGAATTTGCGATATTTCGAGAATATATGGTCGAATATTTCACATATGTGGAAATTTGCATATGCGAAAAATTGGCATATAAAAAAATTAGCATAAGCGAAAATTTATATATGCAAATTTTTGCATATTTGAAAATTAGCATATGCAAATGTTCGCATATGCGAAAATTCGTACGCCAGTCTCACATAGTAATATTAGAGCCTTCTTTACACCACACAAGCTGGAAGCAGAGAGGGATGATCAATGTGATGTGTACTGTGCAAAAAAAAAAGAATATTCGTAATTACGAAAATATAGTGCTATATTCGCGAATATTGCATATTCGCAAATAAAATTTGTATTGCGAATATTCGCGAGCAACACTAATATTCAGATCACTGTAGTTTCAGGCTGCAAAGTTGCCAGGGGATTTAAAGCGTACCTGTCATATCATAGAAAAAAAAATATGCTTCTACATGTTAATCAATAGGCCATGCAGATTCTTTACATGCCTTTTTTATGAGTCTAGGTTCTGTATGTGGCTCAAAAATCCATCTGTTCTGCTGCTCACTCGTTCTGGCATCCACTGCTCAGGAAGGGGTGTGTCCGAGGCAAGCACTGAGCCCGCCCTCACTCACCATGCATTCACTTCTTCCCTGAGTTTGCTGTGCTGTGCTTTATCCAATCACTGCAGGCTGCTCTGTAACCCCCTCCTCTCTGTTTTCATGCTGCAGTCTGATAGGACAGGAGTGAGTACAGAGGGGTGCTAGTCCCACCCTCACTTTCTGGATTTTGTCCCAGGCTGTCCTTGAGCTGGGACGAAGATGATGCTACAGCCGGACAGGTTTATGTTCCAGATGGTATGGGGACCCCTAGTAGTCTTTTTTATAAGCCCGATTCATATAAATATTTATGAATTATATTACAAAGGTTAATGTTTTGCCAAGATGTACAACATATAAAAAGTCTTTGAATCAGACAGCGCCCATTTAAACATGTCGCCGGAGCTATGCTTTAACTCCCCTTTGATATACAGTATTTTACCAAAATGTGCAAAATATTTTGATTAACTTGTAAATAAATGTATCAAACAACACTATTGAAAAATCGTTATTTTCAGAACAATAATATTATTGATTCTAGAGGAGAATATCTGGGAAGAAGTCAGTGCACCGAGGCTGTATGGCTTAGTACTAACTGAGTGTTTCCAAACCAGGGGGCCCCCAGTTGTTGCAAAACTACAACTCCCAGCCTTTGACTGTCCGGACATGCTGGGAGTTGTAGTTTTGCAACAGCTGGAGGCACCCTGGTTGAGAAACACTGTACTAACTTGCCCAATTCTCCGCATAGCGACATACTGTACCCCTGTTATATGATATGATAACTATACAGATTATTTTTATTATTTTTTCCCCCCATTGGCAATCATTACTTGTATCCTGAAAGACATTATCAGAGGAGAATCCTCCAGCATATTTCATTTTGAGCGCATTTATTGCATTGCGTTTATTCTTTTTCGTACACGCCGCGCGGTAATATTTCTCATGACAATTCAATTATTAATAATCCAATCAGGAGGATCGCTCGCGGATCCGCATGTGTCGAGCTCGGCGCTCTATTTATCATCGTGCACATCTTGTTTTACAGTGTAAAAATCATTATATATATATATATATATATATATATATATATATATACGGGAAAAACTTTGGTTTAATCCCTCCAGAAGAATAGAAGAGAAATATTTGCGATGTTTTGGTGGTATGCAATCTTAGTGGGTGCCCAGACTCCAAACATGGTATAAATGTATAGGTTTTGGAGACAATGGAAACCTTGAGATTTGCAATTTTTTATTTAGTTTTATTTTTTATTATTGTATTCCTTACAGCAGAGTATAACAGAAAGTAATACACAAGTGTACGCATTACTGTTCATGCAAATAGAAATATCTTCACAAAATGAATAATTTTCACACATGAGGCCCCCATTTGTTTGGCGGTGTCTGTAGTTTAAAGGGGTTTTCTGGTGAAAAATTGTTGCGGGGATTAAGAGACTTATATCTCAGCTGAAAGCAATTGAAGGTATATGTCCTTATGCAGAAATATCACAGGTAATGTCTTCTTTGATTGGATCCCTTCTTTCTTCTTTTTCAACTATCATGGCGACTTCCTTCCAGCCATAACTTGTCATTTTTGCAGCACCTCCCCCGCCTCTCTGTACAAATTTCCCATTCATAATGTTTAAAATGAAGATAATTTCCCCTTGTTTGCCCCAAACAATTATACTGACCCTAATAGGTTGCTCCACACAATAGTTACCCCCTATTAGTGCCTACACACACAGTTAATGTCCCCCCAATAGTGCCCACAAACAGTAGCTACATGCCCCCGCACAGCAGTTAGCCACCTTGACATTGGTCTCACATAGTATTTGGTAGTGAATAACCCCTTAAAAGTCCCCAACACAGTTATTAGATCTGCTAATTGTGACCCCCACCACACAGTAATCAGATTCCCAATAGCACCCAAACCTCGCCCCTATACAAGTTTAATCTTCTAAAAATGCCCCTCACAACAGATAGCCACCAAATAGTTCCCTTTACCAGAAGATAGCACCCCAATAATGCTCCTTACTGATGAAAGCCCCCAATACCGCTGTAATAATTGATTCCCCAACAGTGTAGGTAGTCCCCAAATAGAAGCCCTTCTGCACCAAAGGGTAAAAAATATACCAATCTCTCCTCTCCCAGCAGTTACTGCACTATGGCTGGATGGGCTCATCGCCCCCTGCAGGCAGCATGACGAGCTTATCGAGCTGCGTACGCTGGGATGTGATATCATCAGAAGCAGCTAATCCCTCGTAGGCCTCGATCCTAAAGCAGCCAGTGGCTATGAGAAAAAGTGATGGGACAGAAGCTGATGGCTCTCTACCCTGGCATCAGAAAGTGGAGCTCGCTCGGCAATCCAGAGCATATAACCCTGATTTCTATGAGCTTGGGCTACAATAGAATATGGCTCCCGAGTGGCTGCCCATAAGGCGCTTATAATAATCCACTCACAGGCCCCTTTTTTCCATCACAATCAAAATTGTGGCACAACAGCCTTAGTAAACCCGGACCATAGTTTCTTGATATCTTCATTTAGTTTCAGTCCATGTTATTTCTCTTTCGGCAGTTCCCCTGGAGGGTACGGAGGTTGTGTTAGTTCATGTTGCTCAGCAACCATCTGACTTTCTCTCTGAATGATCAGCATTAGAATGAATGCATTTTATATACAATAGTCATAGGAATATTCTGTCTTCTACACAATTGACCGATCCTCCATTCTGTAAAGGCTTGTTCGGCCCCCTACCAATAAGGTAATCGGTAAACATTACAGACATGAAAATCATGTAGCCCCAGGATAAAAATAAAGAAAATCACCTACAAGATCATTGAATTTTTTCTTTCACCTTTACAACACAGTACTTTACATTTCCTAGTTATTGGAACATATATATATTTCTAACACTTTTTAAAGAGGTTTTCGGGACTATATGATCCAAAGGATAGCCCAACGGTGTCAACACCCTTCACCCCTGCTGATCAGCTGCATTATACAGTCAATGGAGTCAGAAGCCCTGCACTGTTCATTGTATAGTGGTAGTGTAGGGTAACCTGGCTAATGGGCTACCGACCCTGTATCATGTGGATAGGTCATTAATCATGTATTCATGGAAAATCTCTTTAAGTAAAATAGTTAATGTCGAAAACGTTACATGCTGTAAAATTATAATTTAAATAAAAAAAAATACAAAATAGTCAATACTTGACTATTAACCTATTGTCAATGCTTATAAAAATAAATACCATTCAGTAAATACAACTATAATAAACCTCTTTGAGAAGACCACCCCATTATCCAGCCAAGATTTCTTGTGTATAGTGGCCATTTTCTCTGAAAAGACCACCCGCCATAAAGGACCACTTTTAAATTCAAATTTAGGTGGTATTGTCAAAAGAAGTTTCCCTGAACTGTATTTTACACTTCAAGAAATACTTGTTCTAGTGCTCGCAATATGTCATATGTACAATGCCATTATATAGCCATGTCTGTGACCATTAGTAATGGAATATGTATAAGAAAACAGCAGGAACAGAAATATAGGCACTATCTAAGTGCCATTAAAACTTATTAAATAAAAGAATGATATTAAATGTGCAATATTTGGGGGAAACGCAAAACTCTCTGCACAAAATAAGTGAAAAATTGAAGAAGAAAAAAAGACAAAACATGTACGAGATGCAGCAGGTGTTGGATGGTAGTGCACTAACCTATTAGTGTTGCGCTTCAGGCACAACACTATGAAGTGCGTCTTATGAGTGGTGAATCACTCTCAAGTATTCCAATGGCAGCTCAGCATCCCAACCCGGTCATCTGCAATGTCATGTAACATGTGAATACATAACTTCTGTCACAAAGTGACGTCATCATAACACGGACCTTTCTTGCGCACATTTGGAATTGAACCCGATCCCCCTATATGTGTGGTGTCCCGGTACAGGACATGGTCCTGTACCATCTCTAGGTCCCCCACGGAAGAGTCCCTGCAGTCCATAGGGCTCTCCTGCAGGGCTCACCCCTTGCTCACCTTCTGTTAATGCATTGTAAATGTGTTGTGTACATATTGTTCATTATACATAAAGTTGTACAAATGTATAGAGGTTAGTCATGTGAACCACTGTCATGTGACACTACCCAGAGTGCCATGGGCACAGGAACCACAGGCTTAGCAAACAATGGGCTTTAGTCCAGCCTCCCTAGTATATAAGGGGCTGTAGTCTCTAAATTCACTCTCTTAGCTCCTGGCTACAAAGCAAGCACAATCTCATGTACTACTAAACTCATCTCATCTAGGCCAAAGCCTAAAGAATCTGCAGCCACTTCAAAATGTGAGTTATTGAGCTCTATCTACAATTCTAGTGACTACTACTCAACTCAAGAATAATATTAGTAGCACAGTGGCCTGCATAAATCATCTCAATACTACAAGTCCCAGCAAGCCTGTGAGGTATCCTGCATCCCAATTGCCTCTAGAGAAACTGCATAACTGTAAAGAGTGTTTAATAATAATTCCAAGTAAAAGTTCCAGTTATTTTCACAATTCCTGCTGTGGACATTCCTTTATTGTAAACCGTTTTTGGGTTGGTTGATGGCGGTTACCATAACGGAATAACCACATCCTGGAGTCACGACTAATCAGGGGTTAATAACACCTTACCCCACAGGGTTAATACCACCAGACCCTGCTACACCATTGCAACACCCCAGCACCACATATGTATAAATACAATCTGTATATGTTTTTAAATTGTATAAACCTGATGAAGTGAGGGTCTCCTTACGAAACGCGTTGTTTTTACCTGCCTCAAATATCAATAAACAAGTGTCTTATATGACCTACAGTCCTTGCACCACTACTACTATGGACACATTGAACCTATTTCCTCAGGCGCCGTTCAAGCAACCATTTTTTCTTCTGGGAGACACACAAGTCGCAGACTCCAGAAATACCTCCTCCTGTGACCTTTAGTAGTGTTACAATATTTTACAAGGTTTATAAATTGGTTTTGCTTGCATTTTCTCTTTGGCTTCCATTTATAATGGATGTTGCCCAACAATGCCAGATCCATCACAAGATGGATACCACCAGTGATGACTTCTTAGACTTAAAATGGGGTCTTTTGAGCTTCTGCTACAGACAGCCCTATTTTTCTCACCAGATTTCACAGAATTTTCAAAAGAGCCTTTAACAGAAATGTGAACAGAGCCTAACATTGATGGGTGTCATTGAGATGGGAGTCCCACCGGTGGCATACACATGGGTGTTGCAGTGCTCCATTCTCTAGCATAGCTCTTATGTGCCTTTCTAAAATAGGACTGCATTGAAAACAAAAGTTTGGAAACCTAACTGACCCTCTTTCCTTATGAGGGGCAATAAAATACTGCAGAGAACCACAGAATCCTAATTTAGGGAATCTGGGGGAATCACTGTGGGAATCCCACTTATGTTTTTTCCTCATAGCCCAAAAAAGCTAACCAGGTAACTACAGCATATTTAAATGCCCCCCTTTTCTCGATTTCCCTGCCCTGGTTTTGCCGGCTCGGAGACTGGACACGTTCTGCGAGGTAAGCCTTCTTCATATCTGGTACATCCTGCCTTTCCTTCTCTTTTCTTCACCTCTCACCCTCCCCCCCCTTCCTTATGTTTTCCCTTTACTACCTTCCATTTTCTCCCTCTCTCATGAGACTTCTTCTCTGACAATTGTGCTTGTATTCTATACATGGTTATCGATGCTGCCTGTGTTATGGGCCATTCAGGTTCTGGCTCTTATGCTTCTCTCCGGCCTCACGGCCATTTTGTTTTGACATTCATGATTGCCAGTTTATATGCTTGTATGTCCTTGGAAAACATAATAAACCTTTAAATAATATTTAAATGGGCACTGTCAGAATCATAAACCTTTTATATGTTGTACATTTTGGCAAAAGATTAACCTTTCTAATATACTTCATAAGAATGTTCTCTCCTTTTTATAGAAAACATGCCTTATAAAAAAAATACCACTAGGGGTCCCCATAACATCCAGAACATAATCCTTTCCGGCTGCAGCATCATCTTTGTCCCAGCTGGAGCACAGACTGGGACAAAGTCCAGGAAGCGGGGATGGAACTAGCACTCCTCTGTGCTCATTACTGTCCAATCAGAATGCAGCCTGAAAACAGAGAGGAGGGGATTACAGAGCAGCCTGCAGTGACTAAATGAAGACACAGGACTGCAGAGCAGACTCAGGGAGGAAGTGACTGCATGGTAATTGAGGGCGGGCTCAATGGTTGCCTCGGACATGGCCCTTCCTGAGCAGAACGGGAATTTGTGAACCAAATATAGAAGACAGACACATATAAAAGACATGTAAAGCATCTGTCATATGATAGGTACACTTTAAGTGGATGAAGTTCTACCATATCAGTAGAATAAATGTGTACTGCATTTTTATTGCACACAATAGAAACCAGCCTATTTTTACAACAATGAGTAATTTTTCCTATTAATATGATTTTGAGCGAATAATTGAATATTTGGTAAATCTACGTAATCTAGCTTTGTGTTACCTGCCATGCTCTCCGTCTAAGGTCAAATATTGACTCATCCAGAAAACCAAAGATAATTGCACTTGGAAAGGGGCACTAAAATGTCATTTTGTTTTAGGGAAAACATAGTTATCCTAGTGGAAAGAAAACCTTGTCTTGTTTCTTTCAGACAAAAATTTGTCTCCAAGAAAATGGAGTTTGTTTTCCAATAAGCAAAAATGCACGCTCCAAAACATCCCATAGGAGGCATGAAGGGTGAAGTACAAAGTAACAGGTACGTCGATGAATTATAGATGGAAATGCAGACTTCAAAAGATGCGAAAGGACAGATGTACGATGCTGGAAAACCGGTGCCATCACACAGACAGTTTGTTTGTTCTGCATATTATGCCTTTTTAATGGGCGCCAAAAGTGGCAAAACAGATCATGTGTAGTCTACAAATACAAATACAGAGGAATCTTGGCAGTCATGTGAAGGGAAATAATTCTAGAAGCTAGAACAAAAATGAAGGGAGACAGACAGTCTTATAAGGAAGGACAGCCTGGATTTTTCAGTCTTAGGCTATGTTCAAATGGGCAAAAAATGGGCGGAATGTCCGGACCAAAAACAGGTGTGGACATTCCGTACATATAACTTAGCGGCGGGCACTAGGACCGATCGGAAATGTGCCGTCTCAGACAGAAATGCATTACCTTGTAGACTCCGCCGAATGAAATTCTGCCATGTGAACAGTACAGCAGAATCCCATTGAAGTCAATGGGACTCTGCAGCAGTGAAATGTCTGTGCGTAGTATTCTGTGCGGACATTCCGCACATATTTCGGCCTTAGGGTTATGAGACCATATGGAATAAGTGAACTAGTTACAGAAAATACCCCTCTTTTATCCTAAACCCACTTCCCAGAGACCCTTATCATTTCGGCACATTTGAGTAACCAGCGGCCACTAAGACCGCTCGGAAATGCACCGTCTCATAGACAGCAATGCATTTCCTTGCAAAATCCACAAAAACATTGTTCAATGTTTTTGCAAAAGTCCGAATCAGGATTTTCAAGCCAGGAACATCTGGTGCAGAAATTCTGCTGTGTGCACATTGCAGCAGAATCTCATTGAAATCAATAGGACTCTGCTGCTGCAGAATTTCCATGAGAAATTCTTCTGCGGAATTCCACACAGAAAGTCTGAGGTGTGAACATAGCCTTAGGTGGTCACATAAACTCTCAATTTCCTTCCACCACAAAGCGCATATTCAAAGAAGTTTCATGTTTTCCTTAGTAACTGACAAAATTATTAAAAGCCCAGTAGCGATTCAGCAAAATGGCAAAGTATCGTATTACTGCATTCTCACCATCTGGCTGAGGCTGAACAATATATGGGGTAATATCAGCTAGGACTATCTGCAGTGCACTTCTTATGCATCTATAATCATTACTGTTTCTAAAACAAGTAGTTCACAGACTCTCTGACATGTTTCACTTCATGCATTGGCTTCATCAGTGAGCAAAAATGGGCTTCTTGATCAGCCCCTTTATAAGGAAGGGAGGAGCTGCAATCTGCCTCTTTTGCTCTTATGACTCCTGCTGAGATACCGACGTCTCAGAGCCAGTGTCCAGCACTAGTGTTGCTCGCGAATATTCGCAATTCGAATTTTATTCGCGTATATCGCATATTCGCGAATTCGCGAATATTCGCGAATATAGCGCTATATATTCGGAATTACGAATATTGTTTTTTTTTATATTTTTATTTTTTTATTTTTTTCACAGTACACATCACAGTGATCATCCCTCTCTGCTTCCAGCTTATGTGGTGTAAGAAGGCTCTAATACTACTGTGTGAGACTGGCGTGCGAATTTTCGCATATGCGAAAATTTGCATACGCTAATTTCCTCATATGCGAATTTTCGCTTACGCTAATTTTTGTGCATGCGAATTTTCGCATATGTTAATTTTCGCACACGCGAATATTCGCATATGCGAAAATAAAACGAGAATATTACGACTATGCGAATATCCGCGAATATGACGAATATTCGTCCATATATTCGCGAATATTCACGAATTCGAATATGGCCTATGCCGCTCAACACTGTCCAGCACATCTGGAGGCCTCAAGCCTAACCTACAGCCACATGCCAGTAAGTCAACTCATGTCTGCTGTCACTACCTACAGTCAAGTCTATAGTCAAGTCTATTATAGTCTGCGTGGCTGTCCTAAAGTCTGTCAAAGCCACTGCAAGTCCCAGCAAGCTGCAAGGTCACCTCCATGTTACTGGCCACCTTTCTGGGATCCTGGCCTAGCTGTAAAGACTGTTACCATGTGTCTACCTCAATAAAGCTACTGTTAACCCTAACCTGGTTTTGGACTATTATTACCCTACCTAACCTAGGGATAGAAGAGCTACCTTCGGGTGGTTCATGTAATAGATATGCATACGGCACTGTGTGTACGGAGAATTTTTGCAGTCTCTCTGGGCAACGCTCGCACTTATAGTGCTGTGGTGACAGTGGTTCTCTGGCTAATTGAAAGTGTTCATGAATGTCCAACAAAGTAGAAGATGAAATGATAGCCGGCACTCATCAGTCTTCTTAAAATTCTTCTTTATTATACTCACATATAAGGTGGGTAGGGAACAGACGTAGGGGGGTTACATAGGCAACAAAGCTCTGTTTCGTGCAGCAGGTGCACTTCGTCCGGCCACCTTCGGGTGGTTACTTAGGAAAACCTCGCCCTGGCATCCCGAACATTTAGGGGTTAATACCATCTGCCCCTGGGCTACAACATCTGCCCCATACACCTCATTGCACCCCTGTGGCACACCACATATGGTGGAACCAAAACTCGTCCATAGAAAATCTAATCTGGACAAGGGGATGGTCTTTTGGAGAGGTTTCACATATATTTCCTACCGTATGTATATTTTTTTTATAAAGATCTTTCAAAACTGCTGATGTCGTTCTCATCAATATAAGTCTACAAAAACACCAGAATTATACTATATCTACATGATATTGAACCTGATCACGTTATTTTATGTTGCACATTCATTGGCCCTGATTTACTATTGTGATTTACTATGTTTTGTCGGGTTGTGCGTCAGACTCTGTCGCATTGAGTCAGAAATTTTGTCTGCGCTAGAATTCGCGCCAAAATTGAAAAAAGAACAGGCCAACTCTCCATTTTACTTAGAAAACCTTCAAAAGGGGCGTGGCTGTCAGGAAAGGGGGAGTTGCAATGAAAAGGCGCGTTTCCCTGACATTTTCACAAAAACCTAACATATTTACTAAGATTTCCACAGAAAATGTGGTGGATTTGAGCTGAGAAAAACCCGACAGATCAGAGCATGTGTAAACAATGCAAAATGTAAGGAAAAGGGCAAAATGTAGGGAAATCTTAGTAAGGCTAAGTTTCTACTTGTTTTTTTGTCCTCCGTTTTTTGGTTTGAAAAATAAAAACGCAAGAAAAAAACGCCTGAAAAAACGACTGGCGTCTGGCGTTTTTTCTGGCATTTTTTCATTTGTGTGGAAATTGCATTTTTGGCCCCTTTGGTGGTTTTATTTTTGGTACCCAAAATATGTTGGGTACCAAAAAAACAAAACAAAAAGGATGTAGTAGTGATGGAAAAATAATGTATTTAACGAAATGTATATTTTTATAACAACATTTTTATTAATTATTAATAAAGTGTGTATGTGTGTCTCACTTTTTTTCTCTCTCTTTTTTTATGTTAATTAGGTAGGACTACTACTCCCAGCATGGAACAGACTGTTTCATGATGGGAGTAGTAGTACCTGTACTAATAGACAGATCGCCCCGGGTGTCAGTCCTGACACCCGATGCGATCGTCCATAATATAGCAGAGATGCGGAGCGGCTCTATACAGCGCTCACATCTTCGCTCTATACTCCGGCCAGTGATGTGAACAGAACATCACTCATTCATATTTTCTGCCCAGTGTGGTGATTGGCCGGTTGTTTGCCGCCAATCACAGCTCTGAGGGAAATATGAATGAGTGAGTGGCCGGCCGGAGTATAGTGCAGAGATGTGAGCGCTGTATAGAGCCGCTCCGCATCTCTGCTATAGACAGGACGATCACAGCGGATGTCAGGAGTGACACTTGCTGTGATCTGTCCTTAACTGAAGGTACTACTACTCCCATCATGGAGCACACTCTGCTCCATGTTGGGAGCTGTAGTACCTGCAGTTAAGGAAAGATCACAGCGAGCATCACTCCTGACACCCGCTGTGATCCTCCTGTATAATGTATAGATGTGGGCGGATGCTCTTCTATGGTCCCTTGCACTGACGTATATATACACCTATTCACATTTCCCACAGAGAGCTGTGATTACCTTGAACCATCTGACCAATCACAGCTCTCTGCGGGAAATATGAATATGTGTATATATATATATATATATATATATATATATATATATATATATATACGGCAGTGCAGGGGACCATAGAAGAGCGGCCGCAGCTATAAATTATACAGATGGATCGCAACGGAACCCGGGGTAATCTGTCAATTAGTACAGGTACTACTACTCCCATCATGGAGCAGTGTGTGTTCCATGCTGGGAGTAGTAGTACCACCTAAAAAATAAAGAATAAAAAGTGAAAATTTTTATTATTGCCGACTACATTTTTAGTGCCCTATCCGCACACATGAATTGATCCCTGTTTAAAAATAAATAAACATTTTGTTATAAAAAAAATTTTCATGGTACCCCACGAAATGTTATTAAAAAAGCAATCTCCATCACTTTTTTAGATCGCCAAAGTCCAAAAGAGAATAAAAACCGGCTGAAAAAATGCCGAAGTTAAACCCCACATGGCGTTTTTCTTGGCGTTTTTTTTACTCCCATAGACTTTTATGGGAGAAAAACGCCACAATTTCATGTAAAAAAATGCCAGTGGCTCAACATGCTGTGATTTTGCAAAGCCGCCAAGGAGCTGAAAAATGCCAAAAAAAAGTAAAAAAACGCCAAAAGGATTTAAAAAACGCCAAAGTGAAAAACGCATAGTGGAAAAAGAATTTTGCGATTTCTCATTAATTTACAGCTTACATCTGGCCGCAGCGTTTTTTGGCCAAAAAAACACCATGTGGCGTTTTTCACCCCAAAAAAAAAAAAAGTAGAAACTTAGCCTTAATATTGTTGAATTTTTTTTTAGGGAATTTAAACCTACAAATGAAAACTATCAGGGCCATTGTCATTCATTGTCATTCTGAGCAGTGGCGTAGCGTGGGTTGTCAGCACCCGGGGCAAGGCAAGTAATTTGCTCCCCCTAACCCGTGGATTTTAGCACTCGAGTCTCTTCCACTAGATTAGTTAACCCTTACCCCCTAAGCACATGTATTGTTTGTTATGAAAATACTGATGTAATTAAAGTAAAATGCATCTAAATACAAGTTTATTTTCAAACACTTTATTGAGTGCGAACATGTATTACACATTCTCCACATTTTCAGTAGGTCTATGAATACAAATCTACAAATGTAGTAACCGAGCACGGGCCGCGCTATTATATGTCGTCTCACAACCATAGTAAACGACAAAAAATATCAAGAACAAAAACTAAACATCAATATGGAACCGAACCCTGGAGATGATCCAAGGCACATGACTTTGGGTATTATAAGTAAGCGGCAAATGTCAGGGGAGCATTATATGTGCACATGACAGGGGGCCCCTGTCATGTGCCCCCACATAAATTGCCCCCTGACATGTGCCCCTCACATATAATGCCCCCTGTCATGTGACCCTGACTTATAATGTCCCCTGTCCTGTGCCCCTCACATATATTGCCCCCCTGTCCTGTGCCCCTCACATATAATGCCCCCCTGACATGTGACCCTGACTTATAATGTCCCCTGTCCTGTGCCCCTCACATATATTGCCCCCTGTCCTGTGCCCCTCACATATAATGCCCCCCTGACATGTGCCCCTCACATATAATGCCCCCTGAGGGGGCAGGACAGGGGGCATTATATGTGAAGGGCACATGTATGGGGGGGGCATTATATGTGAGGGGCACAGGACATGGGGTATTATATATGAGGGGCACATGACAGGGGGGGGTCCTGTCATGTGCCCCCACATATAATGCCCCCCTGACATGTGCCCCTTACTCATCATTTGCCCCTCTCACTTATAATTTGCTCCCCCCTCCCCTTTCTCACGCCCGTCACCTTTCTCCCACGCTGCGGCTGCTCCATTCCTGCAGTCAGTGAGAGTCGCGGGGACGTGATCTCCGGGCACCGGCGTGATGATGTGATGTCATCGCGCTGGCCTGCCGTGATTGGCTCTCAGTGACTGCAGGAATGGAGCAGCCGCGGTGTGATAGCAAGGTGACGGGCGTGAGAAAGGGGTGGTGGAGCGGGACAGCGGACAGCTCCCGCTCCACCATGCGATAGTTCAGGAAGAGGGGCAACAATCTCGGGGGGGGGGGGGGGGGCAATTGCCCCGTTACCCCCCCCCCCCCCCCTGGATCCGCCACTGCCTCCACAGTGGGCGGCGACTCGGCGGCTCGGATCGGATTCGCACAGCCAGCACTGCAGAGAGAGTGAGGGAGCCAGGTAGGGGCAGAGAGCTGCAAGTGCGAGCGCGCCCCCCCAGATGTTGTGCCCGGTGCGGCCGCCCCCCCTGCACCCCCCACGCTACACCTCTGATTCTGAGGTCAGAGCACAGTCCAGCTGAATAGTGAATCACATTGTATAGGTAAAATCAATAAACGCCGGGATTCATACCAGAGTAACCATAAATCAATTCTCCTCGATGTCACTGCTAAAATATGTGTAAAGATGTCCCATTATTTCCATAGGTTTTAGCAGTGTCTCTCATGGTTACCTAATAGAGCTCCTATTCTAACACATATGAGAATCTGCTAACTACTATTTCAGCATGAATTTTTCTGTATTAATGCTACCTTCCTCTATCCTGAGATCCTTGGGCAAGTTTCTGTGAATTTGTCAGATTTGGTTTAGATTCAGAACCCAATTTGGATGTAGAAGTGCCTTAAAGGGGTACTCCGCTGGAAAACATTTTTTTTTTTTTAATCAACTGGTGCCTGAAAGTGAAACAGATTTGTAAATTACTTCTATTAAAAAATCTTAATCAGCTGCTTGCTATATGCTCCACAGGAAGTTCTTTTCTTTCTGAATTTCCTTTCTGCCTGACCACAGTGCTCTCTGCTGACACCTCTGTCCATTTTAGGAACTGTCCACAGCAGGAGCAACTCCCCATAGCAAACCTCTCTTGCTGTGGACAGTTCCTGACATGGACAGTGGTATCAGCAGAGAACACTTTGGTCAGACAGAAAGGAAATTCAAAAATAAAAGAACTTCCTCTGTAGTATACAGCAGTTGATAGGTACTGGAAGGATTACAATTTTTTTTTAATAGAAATCATTTACAAATCTGTTTAACTTTCTGGCACCAGTTGATTTAAAAGAATTTTTTTTCCAGTGGAGCACCCCTTTAACCACCCTGTGATTGTCTGTCTATGCAAAGTATGTTCAGGAGCAGGGACTCCTATCACATACAGGAGCAGGGACCCCTGTCACAGAGAGGAGTCCCTGATCCTGAATGGTATGGCTCGGCCAGGTCAGGAGCATCCGGCCCAACAAATATATTAAGAAGAAAATGCAATGTACACAGAATCGCTGCTTACCTCCAGAGCCGAACAGTGTACAGGAATACACTCTGCACCCTGGAACCCATTGTTTACCGCTGTCACGATTCGGCTTACGGGTTGTGGATCCGCTGTGTCAGCGAGGGATTGGCGTGGACCGTGCTAGTGGACCGGTTCTAAGAGGCTACTGGTTTTCACCAGAGCCCGCCGCAAAGCGGGATGGTCTAGCTGCGGCAGTAGCAACCAGGTCGTATCCACTAGCAACGGCTCAACCTCGCTGACTGCTGAGAAGGCGTGGGACAGAAGGACTAGGCAGAGGCAAGGTCAGACGTAGCAGAAGGTCGGGGGCAGGCGGCAAGGTTCGTAGTCAGGATGGATAGCAGAAGTTCAGGTAACACAGGCTTTGGACACACTAAACGCTTTCACTGGCACAAGGCAACAAGATCCGGCAAGGGAGTGCAGGGGAAGTGAACAGATATAGTCTGGGAGCAGATGGAAGCCAATTAAGCTAATTGGGCCAGGCACCAATCATTGGTGCACTGGCCCTTTAAGTCTCAGAGAGCTGGCGCGCGCGCGCCCTAGAGAGCGGAGCCGCGCGCGCCAGCACATGACAGCAGAGGACCGGGACGGGTAAGTGACCTGGGATGCGACTCGCGAGCGGGCGCGTCCCGCTGTGCGAATCGCATCCCCGACGGCCATGTCAGAGCAGCGCTCCCGGTCAGCGGGACTGACCGGGGCGCTGCAGGGAGAGAGACGCCGTGAGCGCTCCGGGGAGGAGCGGGGACCCGGAGCGCTAGGCGTAACAGTACCCCCCCCTTAGGTCTCCCCCTTTTTTTGTCCGACAAGTGCTCTACCTGGGACGAGGACACCGGGAGTGAATGGAGGGCTTCCTCAAAGGCAGAGGTACAGTTGGGGAGAACGAAGAGCTCAATCCTTTCGTGGTGGGGTCCAATGCACATCAGGAGGGGTTCTGTGCGGTAACCCACGGAGCAATCCAATCTGACTCCGTTGACCGCGGAAATGTAGAGCGGCTTGACGAGACGGGTCACCGGGATGCGGAATTTATTCACAAACGACTCCAAAATAAAATTCCCAGAGGCACCAGAGTCCAAGCAGGCCACGGCTGAGAGGGAGGAGTTGGCTGAAGGAGAAATCCGCACGGGCACTGTGAGACGTGGAGAAGCAGACTTAGAACCAAGAGACGCCACACCCACGTGAGCTGGGTGCGTGCGTGCGTTTCCAGACGTGAAGGACGGATAGGGCAATCCACCAAGAAATGCTCGGTACTGGCACAGTACAGACAGAGATTTTCTTCCCTACGGCGATTCCTCTCTTCCTGGGTCAGGCGAGACCAATCCACTTGCATGGCCTCCTCGGCGGGAGGCCCAGGCGTAGACTGCAAAGGATGCTGTGGGAGAGGTGCCCAGAGATCTAAGTCTTTTTCCTGGCGGAGCTCTTGGTGTCGCTCAGAAAAACGCATGTCAATGCGGGTAGCCAAATGGATGAGTTCTTGGAAGTTGGCAGGAATCTCTCGTGCGGCAAGCACATCCTTGATGCGACTGGATAGGCCTTTTTTAAAGGTCGCGCAGAGAGCCTCGTTATTCCATGATAACTCGGAAGCAAGAGTACGAAATTGGATGGCGTACTCGCCCACTGAAGAATTACCCTGGACCAGGTTCAACAGGGCAGTCTCGGCAGAAGAAGCTCGGGCTGGCTCCTCGAAGACACTCCGGACTTCAGCGAAGAAGGACTGGACTGTGGCTGTGGCAGGATCATTGCGGTCCCAGAGCGGTGTGGCCCAAGACAAGGCCTTTCCTGAAAGAAGGCTTACTACGAACGCCACCTTAGACCGTTCTGTAGGAAACAAGTCCGACAACATCTCCATATGCAGGGAACACTGAGACAAAAATCCACGGCAGAGTTTAGAGTCCCCATCAAATTTGTCCGGCAGGGACAAGCGGAGGCTAGGAGCGGCCACTCGCTGCGGAGGAGGTGCAGGAGCTGGCGGAGGAGATGGTTGCTGCTGTAGCAGAGGCAGAAGTTGCTGTAACGTGGCGGTCAACTGCGACAGCTGCTGTCCTTGTTGGGCAATTTGCTGCGATTGCTGAGCGACCACCGTGGTAAGGTCAGCGAGACTTGGCAGCGGCACCTCAGCGGGATCCATGGCCGGATCTACTGTCACGATTCGGCTTACGGGTTGTGGATCCGCTGTGTCAGCGAGGGATTGGCGTGGACCGTGCTAGTGGACCGGTTCTAAGAGGCTACTGGTTTTCACCAGAGCCCGCCGCAAAGCGGGATGGTCTAGCTGCGGCAGTAGCAACCAGGTCGTATCCACTAGCAACGGCTCAACCTCGCTGACTGCTGAGAAGGCGTGGGACAGAAGGACTAGGCAGAGGCAAGGTCAGACGTAGCAGAAGGTCGGGGGCAGGCGGCAAGGTTCGTAGTCAGGATGGATAGCAGAAGTTCAGGTAACACAGGCTTTGGACACACTAAACGCTTTCACTGGCACAAGGCAACAAGATCCGGCAAGGGAGTGCAGGGGAAGTGAACAGATATAGTCTGGGAGCAGATGGAAGCCAATTAAGCTAATTGGGCCAGGCACCAATCATTGGTGCACTGGCCCTTTAAGTCTCAGAGAGCTGGCGCGCGCGCGCCCTAGAGAGCGGAGCCGCGCGCGCCAGCACATGACAGCAGAGGACCGGGACGGGTAAGTGACCTGGGATGCG
The DNA here is from genome assembly GCF_029499605.1 of Hyla sarda. Classification (NCBI taxonomy): domain Eukaryota; kingdom Metazoa; phylum Chordata; class Amphibia; order Anura; family Hylidae; genus Hyla; species Hyla sarda. The sequence continues at coordinate 39,444,670 of NC_079191.1, forward strand.
ACTCTCGAGCGGGCGCGTCCCGCTGTGCGAATCGCATCCCCGACGGCCATGTCAGAGCAGCGCTCCCGGTCAGCGGGACTGACCGGGGCGCTGCAGGGAGAGAGACGCCGTGAGGTCCCCGCTCCTCCCCGGAGCGCTAGGCGTAACAACCGCACTTGAAGTATGTAGTGGTACAGCTCTCTTTCCGTATACAGGTCTGGTTAGTAGCATGGTTTACATGCACTGTATATTTGTTTAAAGGGGCACTTTGCTACTCAGCTGTCACGCCTTCTCCCATAGACTTGCATTGAGGGGGCGGGGCGTGATGTCATGAGGGGGCGGGGTTATGGCGTCACGAGTCCCCGACGCTGACACAGTTTGTTCCAAATGCTGAGCAGCGTAGTACTCCTTTAAGTACAACGTTTGCATGTTTTTTGAGGTGTATATACCAGGGCTCAGGGCTTTTCTTCCCCCCATATTCTTCCCCTCCATGTACTTTATTAATTGTAAGCAATAAAAACATTTTGTATTTTTATAAAATGACTTTTCTTTTGGTAGTATAATGCGTTGTGGGAGCTCATATAGCATTATTACATCTGGGCCATAGTGATACAATCCTGCATGATATTTTAGTTATAGGTTATTTATGTGAACCCCAAAATTAATAAACATTTTTTTTATGGATCACATTTTTTGGCCCTTATATATATTATATTATGTTATTTTAGGGGTTTGATGTTTACAGGAATAGGGATGAAACCATTTCTAAATCACAAAAAGTTTAGCTTTTAGCGAATCAATTCTTTTTGTAAACTTTATTTATCTCTACAAATAACCTGACATGATCTTTGTGCAGTAAAAGAGCAAACGGAATAAGATTTGCATCTTTCCCTTTCTATAGGCACAATGTAACTAAGTCTTACCCTGTGCTTGCAAGGGCATAGGTACTATAGGCAGCACTTAAATGGGGTACTCCGACAAAAAACATCTTATCCCCTATCCAAGACATAGGGGATAAGATGTCTGATCGTGGGGGTCCCGCCAGCGGCGGGACCCCCGCGATCAGACATCTTATCCCCTATCCTTTGGACAGGGGATAAGATGTTTTTTTCCAGAGTACCCCTTTAAATAGAGGGATTCCTGCCTTGGTTAGGCCAATCCTTGTCGCCTTAGAGTGATGAGAAAAATCTATGAAGGTTTTGACTCGCACGATCAGACATCTTATCCCCTATACTTTGGATAGGGGATAAGATGTTTTTCACAAGAGTATCTCTTTAAAGAGAGGGATCCCCGCCTTGGTTAGGCCAATCCTTGTCACCATAGAGTGATGAGAAAAAGCTATGAAGGTTTCGACCCCCACAATCAGACATCTTAGGCCCTTTCCTTTGGATAGGGGATAAGATGTTTTTCGCTGGATTACCCCTTTGAAGAGAGGGATCCCCACCTTGGTTAGGCCAATCCATGTTGCCTTAGAGTGATGAGAAAAATCTGTGAAGGTTTTGACCCCCAAAATCGGACATCTTATTCCCTATCCTTTGGATAGGGGATAAGTTGTTTTTCGCCGGAGTACCCCTTTAAAAGGGTGCTTGCAAGGGCATAGGTACTATAGGCAGCACTTAAATTGGGTACTCCAATGAAAAACATCTTATCCCCTATCCAAGACATAGGGGATAAGATGTCTGATCGCGGGGGTCCCGCCAACGGCGGGACCCCCACGATCAGACATCTTATCCCCTATCGATTGGATGTTTTTTGATGGAGTACCCCTTTAAAGAGAGGAATCCCCACCTTGGTTAGGCCAATCTTTGTTGCCTTAGAGTGATGAGTAAAAGGTATGAAGGTTTTGACCCCCACAATCAGACATCTTATTCCCTATACTTTGGATAGGGGATAAGGTGTTTTTTGCCGGAGTACTCCTTTAAAGAGAGGGATCCCCGCCTTGGTTAGGCCAATCCTTGTTGCCTTAGAGTGATGAGTAAAAGCTATGAAGGTTTTGACCCCCACAATCAGACATCTTATGCCCTATACTTTGGATAGGGGATAAGGTGTTTTTTGCCGGAGTACTCCTTTAAAGAGAGGGATCCCCGCCTTGGTTAGGCCAATCCTTGTCGCCTTAGAGTGATGAGAAAAAGCTATGAAGGTTTTGACACCAAACCAAGGGAAAGGACGTTTGCTCACAGATCATGGAAACAACATGGAGGGTAGAAGAAAATGGAGCTTTTCAGCCTTTGGTGGTAAAATCATGCCCAATAATCTCGGGGCCCACAATCTTTGCTCTTCTATGCCCCAAAGGCCTTGTTCACACCTGCATTAGAGGTTCCTCTGTCTCAAACTCCATTTAGGGCCAGGAGCCGGATGGTATGTTGCAACAGAAACCAACAAATCCCAACGAATCCCATTGACTTTATTGGGGTCCACCGGGATTCTATCTAGCGTCTCTTTATTTAGCAGGATCTGACCAGTAAAAAACATTCCCGCAGGCAGCATTTATTTGGATTCTGCAGCTGAACCCCACAAATACAGATGTGAGCATAGCCTTACTTGGGAGTTCTAGGATTTGCCCATTCATTCTCATTCGTACCGATTAAGATGATCATGCCATTGGTCAGTGACTAATTGAAGCTAAGTGTTCTTTGTAACTACCTACGTCCATAATAACTCTGTATTTATATAGCGCGCACAGATTCCACGGCGCTGTACATTCAAATTGTCCATGAAGGGTAAAAAAAAAAATGATTGACCCTTCTGGGTGCCACCCAAGGCATTTATCGATTGTTTTTGGAAGTTACCCAAGGATTCCTGCACTGAAACCCATAGAGAAAACCATGTTGTGTAACTTCATCCCTATAGATATGTGAGACCTTTTCTAATATATGTAGGACAGTGGTCTCCAAACTGTGGACCTCCAGATGTTACAAAATATGTAGGGCAGTGGTCTCCGAACTGTGGACCTCCAGATGTTACAAAATATGTAGGACAGTGGTCTCCGAGCTGTGGACCTCCAGATGTTACAAAATATGTAGGGCAGTGGTCTCCGAGCTGTGGACCTCCAGATGTTACAAAATATGTAGGGCAGTGGTCTCCGAGCTGTGGACCTCCAGATGTTACAAAATATGTAGGGCAGTGGTCTCCGAGCTGTGGACCTCCAGATGTTACAAAATATGTAGGGCAGTGGTCTCCGAGCTGTGGACCACCAGATGTTACAAAATATGTAGGGCAGTGTTCTCCGAGCTGTGGACCTCCAGATGTTACAAAATATGTAGGGCAGTGGTCTCCGAGCTGTGGACCTCCAGATGTTGAAAATTATGTAGGGAAGTGGTCTCCAAACTGTGGACCTCCCAATGTTTTCAAAATATGTAGGACAGTGGTCTCTTAGCTGTGGACCTCCAGATGTTGCAAAACTGAAACTTCCAGCAAGTTTTCCGGGCTGTCCAGGCATGCTGAAAGTTGAAGTTTTGCAACAGCTAAATGTGGTAGAGGGTGAGATGCAAAGGGAGATAGAATTACCTTAGGGGCAGATGGCATTAACCCCTTGTATTCGTGATGCCAGTACGTGGTTTACCCTCGATACCACCCAAAGGTATACTGCTGGATCCTGGGCTAGGCACGGGGGCAATAATGACTCCGACGCCAAGTTACGGATAACGATAATTTTACGGGGGGTAGACAGATGGTAAAGTCTATACAGTTCAGCCAGGGCCCACGGAGGTGACCAGTGACTCAGAAACCTTAAGGGCTTTCTGGGACTTGCAGTAGATATGGTAAAAAAGCAGGCCACGCTGACTTGACAAATGATGACTTGACTTGACTTGACTGGGGACTGACAATACTGAGACTGTGGTTACTTGTAGCTGCTTGTGGCTGCAGACTGGACTTGAGGTTCCTATGACTCTGAACACTCTCTGGGACTCGACTTGACCTCAGCAAAGACTTGTAAGGAAAGAGAGTGAGATTGCTCCTCCCAGGGCATATATGGGGGAGACTAGCAGGGAGCCTATAGGTCAATCCTGAGATCACCTGGGTAATAATCACATGACAAGTCACATGGTGAACAGTCTTAAAGTGACAACACTTTCTGAACACCTTACATGGTATAATACATTAGAAACATATTTACATGGGGGACAGATGCAAGGAGGCCCAGGGGACACTGTAGGGAGGCTGCATGACAGGGCAGCAAGGGTACGGGGTACCACCTCCCATACTGGGCCACCACATAAAGGTCCACAGCTTGGAAACCACTGCCCTTAATGCAAGTCTATGGAAGGGGATGTGGCTGCTGCCACGCCCACTCCCATAGGCTTGTGTTAAAGGGGTGGGGCTGTGACTTCACGAGGGGGCGGGGGCGTGACATCACGATCCTCAGGCCCCTGCATCGCCAGTCATCAGGCAAGGAGCACAGCTCGCTTTGTGTACCAGATGACAAGGTGTGCTGCAGGAGAGATTGCAGAGGTTTCCAGCGGCAGGACCCCCGCGATCAGACATCTTATCCCCTATCGTTTGGATAGGGGGATAAGATGTCTAAAATACATAGGGCAGTGGTCTCCAAACTGTGGACCTCCAGATGTTGAAAAATGCATAGAAAATAGTCTCCAAATTATGGACCTCCTATGTTGAGGGATATTGAAAGTTGGAGGTCTACAGTTTGAAGACCACTTATGTAGTATGGCTAGAAAGGAAGACAACAGCTCAGTAGCAGTGCCCTGTGTGTTTCTCCTCTGCTTTGTATCTCCGGCCCTTTGGCTTCAATACTTCATGCCGGTCAAGGAATAGACCTGCTCATCTCGCAGTTAGTACCGAGGAAGAAACACAAGAGGGAGCCCTGACATGTCTTGTAGAACTCCTCAAATGACCCCGACACAACCTGAAAAATAGGACAGCGGGGAAGATTTCGCGGGGTTACATGGATTAGTTGCAGCTGTTGCACACATCGACAGTGAAAATCCTCTTGCATCCAGATGTTCCAGGCTGGGGGCGGCAGGGAATGGGCTTCGCAAACATTTCTTTTAGCTGTAAATCAGATTTGGATAAAATTGGTGACTTTTCTCTGTAAAGATCGTAAGCTTTAGGACTGCGCTGAAATCCGTCTTTGTAAGTAGTAGATTTCATAGCACATTTGGTGTTCTATGTGCTTAGGGCTTTGGCATATTGGCATATACTGAAGGGTATTTGGTCTCCTATTTTTAAATAAAATGAAAATTCATACTACTAACTTTCAAATAATTTAGGGATGTTGGTAAATGAAAAATATTAACTGAAATAAAAAAAAATATATGTTGGATTACATAGAAACGATTATGGGAACTAATTTGCAGGTTTGGTGAAATTCGGGATTCCCATGGTAACAAAGTGCAAGGTGCATGGATAAATATCATCCATTACAGTAAATACAAACATTGTCTGGCATGGGTATAATGGTAAATCCTCCAATTGGGTTGTAATTATAATAAGGGTGCCATTGGGGTCTGTATCAGAGGGGTCACAGTTACTGGTGGGGTATCACAGGCGTCAGTATTAGAGGGGTCATAGTTATTAGTGGGCTATCACAGGAGAAGGATCTTAGTTATTCTGTAAGGGAGTTATCACAGGCAGTGGCGGATCCAAAGTCTAGTCTTGGGGGGGGGGGGGGGGGGGGGCACTGTCAGGATATATTCACATGGGGGAATGTCCACAAGGAAAAAAGTATATTACATTACACATAGTATACTGGCAAGGGGGCTCTCGGTGTGTGTGTGTGTGTGTGGGGGAATAACTCATCGCCCCCCCCCCCCCCCCCCCGGATCCGTCCCTGATCACAGGTCCGTATGGTAGGGGTTACTAGTGGGTTACCACGGGGATCAGTATTGCACAGATCAGAATTATAAGTGAGGGGTCAGTATTGGAGGGGTTGCACTTACTATAGGCTATAACAGGCATCCGTATTGAAGGGGTCATATTTATAATTATGGTACCACAGAGGCCATTATTGAAGGGGTTTCAGTTACTAGCGGGATACCACAAAATTGTAGGGAGATATAGGAATAAGTGGAGTATTGGAGGAGATGCAGTTACTAATGGTTAGTACTGGATCCACTTATTTTTAATATGTTTATTAATGACCTTGTAAAGGGATTAAAGTGAGGAATTTCTATATTTGCAGATGAAACTAAACTGGGTAAGATGATGACCACAGCCACTGAAAAGAACTTGGGGGTAACGGTGGACTGTACACAAAACTTAAGCAACGAGTGCCAGGCAGCTGCTGCCAAGGCTAATATTATCATAGGATGCATCAAAAGGGGCAAACAGTAGATATATGTAACCAAGACATTTTGCCTCCATGTAAATCATGAAAGCAAATCTCAGAAAGACTAGCGACAGCCTTAAATAGCCGTTGGCAAAGCGAGAGGAAACATACTCGTCTCTCGGTTATGTAAAGTGCATGACCAGAATGACATTTTAATGTCCTGGCCACAGATGTTGACAGGTTAGGGAGGCGGGCTCTTCCCCCTGGCTCCCTGTAATTGGAGTGTCCCCAACCCTGCTTGTCACATATGATTGACAGCTCCCATAGTCCAGACAACTGCTAGATCTGTCAATCCTTCGGAAGCCCAGGCGAAAAGCCCCACTCTGGTGACAGATTCACTTTGAGCCCACAAATAGAATATATATTTACTTTGGGTGTACCAGACTTTGTAAAAAAAAAAGTGGAATAAGGCCCATTTTCAAATGAATTTCATTTTGTTTATGCTATGTGTGCCAAAATGGGATGGGGATACAATTATAACATGTGGCAAAACATTCTTGGCGTCACCTATACACCTGAAAGGTGGTAAAGATTTAGAGTTGACATTGTAAGATGCATGACATTTTCATGTAGCCTAAGTGACTGTAAAAATTCGGCACAATTCGGCCACTTTTTGAAAATCTCCCCTGCTGTGTATAGTTTTGAGCACCCATATATAAGAAGGACATGGCTGAACTAGGTGCAGATGAGGGCAACCAAGATAATGAATGTTATAGGTGGACTGCAGGGCCAAGACAGGTTATCAAGCTTGGGGTTATTTAGTTTGGACAAAAACGTCTTTGGGGCGACCTGATCACAATGTACAAATATATAAATGGACAGTACAGAGATATTTCTAGTGATCTTTTTATACCTAGGCCGGTAGCCATGACAAGGCGGCATCCTCTACGTCTAGAGGAAAGAAGGTTTCATCGTCATCACAGACAGAGATTCTTTACTGTAAGAGCAATGAAACTATGGAACTCTGCTACATGATGTTGTGATGTCTGACTCAATTAGCAAGCTCAAGGGGGGGGGGGGCCTGGATGTCTTTCTGGAAAAATATAATATTACAGGTCATGGATAATAGATTCGGCAGGTTGGACATTGATCCAGGGATTTATTCTGATTGCCAGATTTTGAGTCTGGAAGGAATCTTTCCCACCCACCTAGAATAAGAGATTTTTTTCTTTCACTTCTTCTAGATCAACACAGTAGGGTTATATGCAGTATGCAAGTAGAAAAAAAGTAGATGGCACTCACCCACTTGTGAAGTTAAAACGTCTTATTTATTAGAACATCATTAAAACACGCCGAGGGAGAGGGTAGAGAGATGCGGTTAGCGTGAGCTGACTGCATCTCTCTACCCTCTCCCTCGGCATGTTTTAATGATGTTCTAATAAAGAAGACGTTTTAACTTCACAAGTGGGTGAGTGCCATCTACTTTTTTTCTACTTTCATACTGCATATACAAGCTCTGAACATTTGATTGGCACCCCCTGAAGTATATCTATTCGTCACATCTGCACTGTTCCACTCTCCACACTGCGTTCTTAAAGGGTACCTCTCATCAAATAAACTTTTGATATATTTTAGATTAATGAATGTTGAATAACTTTCCAATAGCATGTTAATGAAAAATATGCTTCTTTCTATTGTATTTTTCCCGATCAGTCCTGTCAGCAAGCATTTCTGACTCATGCTGGAGTCCTAAACACTCAGAGCTGCCAGCCTGCTTTGTTCACAGCCAAACAGGCTGTGAACAAAGCAGGCTGGCAGCTCTGAGTGTTCTCCTTTGTGAACAAAGCAGACTGGCAGCTCGTAGTGTTTAGGACTCCAGCATGAGTCTGAAATGCTTGCTGCCAGGACTGGTAGGGAGACCCCTAGTGGTCATTTCTTCAAAGTGGAAAATTAAATAGAAAGAAGCATATTTTTTAATAACATGCAATTGTAAAGTTATTCTGCATACATTAATCTATAATATATCAAAAGTTTTTTTGATGAGAGGTACCCTTTAACCACCGACATCCCAGCTTTGGTGCCTGCCCTGCCTTTCTTAGCCTTAGTAGTACAGTTGGGTTATATCTTAATGGACTTAATGGACCCCTGTCTTGTTTTAAAACCCATTCTAATGGCATTCTTGTTTTCAATTGGTTTTTAAGTTCTAAAACAGATTCCCAATAACTGCAAGGCCATGAACTTGTGCTTCTGCGCGGTAGAGGGTTTCTCATTCACCATTTGCCGTGGCTATGTGGTCCTGAGTTCTTCTTGCCTGATATCTGCTCTTCTTGGCTCATATTTGGTCTTAGTTGAAACCTATTTTGGGCCATGACTCGATAGATAGCTTCTTTCTTATGTGCCCGCTAGGAGTCTTATATAAAATTCTGCTGGTTTAAAGGAGTACTCCGGTGCACACTTTTTTCATGTTATCCCGTCCGGGCTGCAAAATGAAAGAAAACGCACTTTCTCTTACCTGCCAACGAGCCCCCGGAGCTCCGGTACACTCTGGTACAGGTGTTCGGTCCCCGGGCTGTATTCTTCTTACTTCCGATTAGCCCGGCACGTCACACGGAGCTTCAGCCTATCACTGGCCGAGGCGGGACATCGCTGCGGCCAGTGATAGGCTGAAGCTCCATGTGACGTGCCGGGCTAACAGGAAGTAAGAAGAATACAGCCTGGGGACCGAACACCTGTACCGGAGTGTACCGGAGCTCCGGGGGCTCGTTGGCAGGTAAGAGAAAGTGCGTTTTCTTTTATTTTGCAGCCCGGACGGGATAACATGAAAAAAGTGCGCGCCGGAGTACTCCTTTAAGGTTGTGTATCTAACATAGACTAGAATAGAATTTTAGTACAATATTGTTATGCCAACGAAACATTCGTGGGACTAAACGAAAAAGTTTTCGTGCTCAATGGGTCAGCGATTACGAGTTGTCTAAAATGTCTATGAGAATAAAGGCTTTAACACTGTAAATCCCTCTCCAGATCTACTGTTTGAGCCCAGTCTTCAAATCCCTTCCATATCTGAGTGCACATAAGCATCACACACCGTTGAATGATATAACCCAGAGTAGCAGCTTGAAGGCCATATCTCCAAACTACTGTATTGTGATAATATGATGATATCAGCCTAAAGCTGGAACGAGAGTTCTCTGGAAAATAATAAATTGTAGGGGAGAGAAGAATAAATGTTCAGTGCTAATTCTATTCCTAAAATCTGTAGCAAAGTAAAGGGCAAAGCAAGTGTATCGGGTTTATGAAAATGTGTTCACATGCAAAATAAAGTTTGGGGGCATACAGTGGTCCCTCAAGTTACAATATTAATTGGTTCCAGGATGACCATTGTATGTTGAAACCATTGTATGTTGAGATCATAACTCTATGGAAACCTGGTAATTGGTTCTGAAGCCCCAAAATGTCATCTAAAAATAGGAAAATGTGAGGATTAAAGAAAAATAAGTAGATAACTAATGGAGATAAAGCAAGTCCTTACATATAAAAGTAAGAAAGATCTGCTGGGAGCTGTAAATCACTGTCTATGTCAGTGTTTCCCAACTAGAGTGCCTCCAGCTGTTGCAAAACTACAACTCCCAGCATGCCCGGACAGCCAACGGCTGTCCGGGCATGCTGGGAGTTGTAGTTTTGCAACAGCTGGAGACACCTTGGTTGGGAAACAATGGTTTATGTAGAGGACAGGAGCTTCTTCAGGGTCCTATACAGTACACACAGTGTCCCAAATGGAGCCGCCCTTACTTGGTGTCCAAAGGAGCAGCTAACCCTGGCACAGGTAAGGAGTAGTACAGAACTTGTAGTTCATCCCTGTACTGTAGGGGGGCGCTACCAGACAGCCAGTCAGTGCATGCACTTCAGTAATAGAGGTGATTTACCAGTAAAATGCCCATTCTGATTGGTCAGTTCCTCCAGTTGTGACAGGTATCACAGATCTGGACTGTCCGTAGCATTGTATGTTGAGTCTGGTTTCAAGTTACAATGGTCCAGAAAATACCATTGTATGTTGAAACTATTGTATGTTGAGGCCATTGTCAGTTGAGGGATCACTGTATAAAGTATGGATTTTGCAGCAGATACATAAAGAGGAAAAGAACAGAAGAATTGTTGTAAGATTGCTGTGTTATAGCTAAGTATATTGTCAGGATCCGGGTTGGCGGAGGGTGAGGACACTGGAAGTGGATTCTCTGTACCAGAGAGGTGATGGCGTGGGCCGTACCAGGGGAACGGAGTCTAAGGGGTTACTGGTATTCACCAGAGCCCGCCGCAAAGCGGGATGGACTTGCTGCGGCAGGCAACCCCCAGGTCGTTCCTCCCAGTAGCGACTCAACCTCACTGGCGGCTGAGATGGCGCGGTACAAAAGGACAAGGCAAGGTCAGACGTAGCAGAAAGGTCAGGGCAGGCGGCAAGGTTCGTAGTCAGGGGCAACAGCAGAGATTCTGGAAACACAGGCAAGGACACACTGGAACGCTTTCACTAGGCACTAGGCAACAAGATCCGGCAGGGACAGGAAGGGGAAGTGATGTTTTATAGGGAAAACAGTGATTGGACTAGATTGGGCCAGGCACCAATTAGTGGTGCACTGACCCTTTAAATTTCAGAGAGGCGGCGCACGCGTGCCCTAGAGAGCGGTGCCGCGCGCGCCGGGCAGGGACAGAGGAAGGACGGAGCAGGTGAGAAGAGACATGGGATGCGATCCGTGAGCGGGCACGTCCCGTCCCGCGGATCGCATCCCCTCCGGTGACAGGGTAGCAGCGCTCTCGGTCAGCAGTGCCGACCGGAGCGCTGCAAGCAGAGTAACGCCGCGAACGCTCCGGGGAAGCAGCGGGACCCGGAGCGCTCGGCGTTACATATATCTTGTTGCTTTATTTCTGTTTATCTTGTTGCTGTGCATTAGTCTTCATCAGTTAACAGAGAATAGAGTTATTTGTACAGGTTCCCTCTACTCACGTATGTCAGTTCCCTACATACTAGATCAAAAAACGAAAAATAAGAAGTGCATAAATGTAACCTTTATTGGGAATAACTCATAAAACTATTTATTTTCAGTAAATGAGTAATTTACAATCCATAGATGTCAGAACCGGTCCAGGAATACCCGGCCACAGAAACGTGTTTGGAGCGTGATGAGACTAAAGGGGGTTTAGTTGATACATTCTGGGGAATCTAACTATATTGATGTATCCCTGTCATTGGTACATTGGTCATTGGAGACAAAGCCTGATATTATCTTTTTGAATGTATATATCACCGTACTTCTTGTTTCTAACAGTAAGGCCATATATATATCTTCTAAATATAAACCCAGTATTCCTGGATTCATTCTGAGGTCTATGGATTGTATATTACTCATTCACAAAAAATAAATAGTTATGTTATGTTTTATGCACTTCACTATTTTTTTTTTCACTATTTTTTTGATCTTCATCAAGTCAAGTTAAGTTAATTGAGTATGTCTATTGTGAGACAGTAATTTGAAAAAAAATTGAGATGTGTTAGATGGCGCCAAATCCTTGTAGCTGGACGGCCGGACACCTCAACTGTGGCTCTGGTCTGTACACGCAGCTTCTGTGACTGGAAGCTGCGTGTACAGACCAGAGCCACAGGCGAGGAGTCCGGCCATCCAGCTACAAGGATTTGGCACCATCTAACACGTTCCAATTTTTTTCCAAATTACCATTGACACCTGAAAGTCACGGTGAAGGGCGTAGAGGCTGCCTCCCGCACATCTGGACCTCCAGCAACAGCGAGTCTACAGGCATTTAAAGGCGTTGTGCCCTCAGCACAACTAACCATGGTAAGGTGCAATATATTGTGCATACCTTGCTCTATCCTAAATAATACTCCACTAGGAGCGCACCTATTTTTTTTTTTCTAAATTCTCCTCTATTGTGAGACAGTGACATAAATGGTGGTCAGATCACTATATTTTCCTCAGGTCGTTCATGCATGCTCACAACCTGTGCACAACCTGGTACTGCCCCCTACGTGGAGGAAACATCTTTTCACGTGTTTTGGCAGTGCCCCTTTGCACAGGGTCTGTTGGACGCCCTGGAACATGAACTCAGATACTCTGTACCCAGGAGCTGCCTATCGTACCATTCGGTGCTTTACGGTCTGTTCCCTGGGACCCACGACGTGGAGGCCATCCAGGAGGCCTAGCGCCTTATGAACTGTTTTAAGGACGCAGTGTGGCTCGCCAGGAACCGCCTCGTGATCAACAGGGAGAACATGTCCGTCCGGGACTGCCGCAGGTTCATCGAGAGCCTGCTTAGAGACTATTCCATCTTGGACAGCCCGGCCGTTGATGAGGAAGAAGAGGAGTGAAGACCCCTCTCCTTCTCCGATGTCTCCTTGAAGATATAGCCCAGCAGTTTGGCCCTGTGATCCGCCTCCTCCCCACCCCCACATAGTCGCCCACACCCCTACCCCGATCACAGATTGTATTGTTTTGTTGTTCGATCTCTTGTGCCTTTCTATTAAAGGATTGAGCGGAGTGTTAGAGTAGCATGATGTGCGATGTATAGCTTAGGGAACCTTTGCTGTGTATTGTACTGTCGTGCTTTGTGTGACTGTAATTTATTGTATGACTTGTAATGACTGAACGGACAATAAAGCTCTTTCAATAACTATATTTTCCCATGGTACCTGCCATATGTAGTAACCAGGTTTTAGGAGGTTAATATCTATATACAGGGAAATCTGGATGAGATATGTGAAATCCAGGAAACAGTTAAATCTCTAGCAAAACTTAGCTGGCTAGTGATTATTGGTAAGTCCTCTTTTTGGCCTGTATTTTCTTGGAATGAAAGGCAGGATTGGCAGTGGGGCCTTAACTTCCACATACTCAGCCACACCAGACTTTTAGATGAGCCCAGATCAGCACAGGTGCTGAATTTAGCTGGTTACTTGGTATTGAAACTAGCTGAAAGCTAGTCTGCTAGCGAGACTGTGAGGAACCCAGTCCCCAGATGGGAAGTGTAGTCCGCATGGTAGTAAGCAGGGCTCAAGTCCTGCGGGAATATGTGGAAACTGATTTCCTGCACTTTTTCCACAGCAGGAACACCATTTCCATTAGCAGTTCTACAGGACTAGCCCTTGAGTGGAAATCTTGGGTGAGTTCCAATACTTTTATTCCTGGGGTACTCCGCTGCTCAGCGTTTTGAACAAACTGTTCCGAACGCTGGACCTGGCCCCGGGAGCTTGTGACGTCATAGCCCCGCCCCCTCGTGATACCACGCCCTGCCCCCTCAATGCAAGTCTATGGTAGGGGGCGTGACGGCTGTCACGCCCCCTCCCATAGACTTGCATTGAGGGGGCGGGGTGTGATGTCATGAGGGGGCGGGTCTATGACATCACGAGCTCCCGGCGCCAGCTCCAGTGTTCGGAACAGTTTGTTCAAAACGCTGAGCAGCGGAGTACCCCTTTAACCCCTGGTAGTAAGCCACCTGTATAGTGAGGGCCACTTAAAGTGTTTAGTTAGTGCTGGAATAGCATGTTTTGATTTTTTTGTATGTCAATGTAATTACGGCTGTAAACTGCTTGAGAAGACCTGCATTTGAACCGTGTCACTGTCTCTGACTGGGGTTTTATGCCATTTGCCCACTTCGACCCCATTCTCTTTGGTACCTTGTGTGAATCTTTTTTCTTTCAATTTACATATATACTGTAAAAGAATAAAATAAGACAATATTATTATTTATCTGCTATAAATTACTGGAAACGTATAATTGATCCGTCATTAGAGTCTCGATGACATATCTGGAGTCAGGAAGGATTCCTTTCCACTCTTTATCTAGGTCATGGGGTTTGTTTTTTGTCATCTTCAGGATCAACACGACTTGGAAATAGGTTGGACTTGATGGACTTGTGTGATTTTTTTTACCCGCTCTTACCATGTGATTATGACTAAAAGATGGACATACATTTTCCCAGGATGAAAATAAAATATCATTGGTATCAAAGGCTGAGTTTTTATCCTTTAATCTCAACACACATTATCCAACATGTTATACATAAAACACTACATACACATACTGTAGGCTCTAGATTTTGCACACATGAAAAGTAAAAGAGATGGCGTTATTGCGCTCTATTTTTGCCTCCCATTCCGAGCACAGAGGAATTTTTTGTCTTTGATTGTTGCAGGTCTTAATCATCTTCATGTAGCCAGGTTTAGAAGTGTTTACAAAAACAAGCTTCTGAGCAGACGCATCCTTTAAAGATTAACCTACGACGTCCGCTGTTTACAGTATTTAAAAGGGATCAGTCTGACTGATCCGCAGCTGCCTTTCTGCTACACCTTAGATATCATTTCATAGATACTAGTAATATAACACTTTTATCAATTTACATACATGTATTTCAAAGTTGAATGTTCCAATTATTTCTCTCCTTTATGATATATATACGTATATATACATTTTCCAGAAATACACAACTACACATTGCACATTGGTTGCTGCATTTTAAGTTTTTGTTCAAAATATCACTACAGAACAAAAATATGGGAAAACAAACAAAGAGAAATGGTAATTCTTACCGTTTGATTTGAAACTAATCTAATGCAGAATTTATTTTTTTCTGTGAATTAATTATTTTCTCTTTGCATTGTTACAAAAAAACAGTATGCCTTTTCAAGATGCCTTATATCTTAGAAGGAGTCTATGATATCTGTTAAAAGTAATCTTATTTTATCTGGCATTAACAGTGGATTCCTAGCCTAAAGGACAACTTTAAGGGGTACTCCGCCCCTAGACATCTTATACCCTATCCAAAGGATAGGGGATAAGATGTCTGAACGCGGGGGTCCTGTAATTTTCATCATAGGTATACCTCAACTATAAGAGACATAATGAGAAAAAAGTCCATAAAATCACATTGTCTGATTTTTTAAGAATTTATTTGAAAATTATGGTGGAAAATAAGTATTTGGTCACCTACACACAAGCAAGATGTCTGGCTCTCACAGACCTGTAACTTCTTTTTTAAGAGTCTCCTCTGTGCTCCCCTCGTTACCTGTATTAATGACACCTGTTTGATCTTGTTATCAGCATAAAATACACCTGTCCACAACCTCAAACAGTCACACTCCAAACTCCACTATGGCCAAGACCAAAGAGCTGTCGAAGGACACCAGAAACAAAATTGTAGACCAACACCAGGCTGGGAAGACTGAACCTGCAATACGCAAGCATCTTGGTGTGAAGAAATCAACTGCTTAAGCCAGTACATGTCCTGGCCCATCTGAAGTTTGCTAGAGATGGTCAGATGAAACAAAAGTGGAACCATTTTGGCAAAAATTCAACTCTTCATTTTTGGAGTAGAAAGAATGCTGAGTTGCATCCAAAGAACACTATACCTACTGTGAAGCATGGGGGGAGAAACATCATGCTTTGGGGCTGTTTTTCTGCTAAGGGACCAAGACGACTGATCCATGTAAAGGAAAGAATGAATGGGGCCATGTATCGTGAGATTCTGAGTGAAAACATCCTTCCATCAGCAAGGGCATTGAAGATGGAGTGGCTTCGTAAGAAGAATTTCAAGGTCCTGAAGTGGCCTAGCCAGTCTCCAGATCTCAACCCCATGGAAAATCTTTGGAGGGAGTTGAAAGTCCATGTTTCCCAGGGACAGCCCCAAAACATCACAGCTCTAGAGGAGATCTGCATGGAGGAATGTGCCAAAATACCAGCAACAGTGTGTGAAAACCTTGTGAAGGCTTACAGAAAACGTTTGACTTCCGTCATTGCCAACAAAGGGTATACATCAAAGAATTATGATTAACTTTTAAATATAAAACTGATAAAACCTTTGGCGCTATGGATCAAAAACGTTGTGCCCCACAGCAGCTATATGTGCCAACCTAATGCATCCCTGTTTGACCATTAAAATAATATAAAAAGACAAAAGAAGGCTTGATTGGCGGCAGTGCTATTGGGGACTTGCTAGATATTAGGCTCATGGGTTATAATACCCAGAGTGCTCACTTAGATAAAAATCCATAAGCCTAATATCTAGCAAGTCCCCATTAACGCTGCCGCCAATCAAGCCTTCTTTTGAGATTAACTTTTGTTATTGACCAAATACTTATTTTTCACCATAATTTGCAAATAAATTCTTAAAAAATCAGGCAATGTGATTTCCTGTATTCATTCCCCCATTACGTCTCTCATAGTTGAGGTATACCTATGATGAAAATTACTGGCCTCTCTGATCGTTTTAAGTGGGAAAACTTGCACAATTGGTGTCTGACTACATACTTTTTTGCCCCACTCTAAATGTTGCAAAACATCAAAAGCTTCCAAAATCCCCAAACCACTGACTGACCAATTACAAAAGAATATTAACATGTTTACAAAACTAGTAAATTATAACAGAAGCAATATGCAGGCTAAAAATTTAGGCTTTTATTTTATTAACTTAAACTTTCTTTCTAATTCTTACATACGTTAAAAGGTTTTTCCTGTGTGCCTTTGGAGCAGTGGAGATTTCAGGGAATTTATTTATTTATTTTTTTAGGACTACAATTTGTTTAACTAATACCTTTTAATAATTTTAGTTTCACATTTGATTTTAACATTTATGGCAAATATATGAAGATACAAAGCAGCAATAATGGCATTTTTAGAAAGCATCTGTGAAATACCTGAGCATTTGAAGTACTGTCTGCTTGTCTGGTGGACCGAGGTGAATAATGACAGTGATGATGAGCCCGTGCAGGAGGTCTAGAGAAAGAAAACAAAGAAAATGATATAGCAGCGACAAAGACCAGGTAATGTGAAAACACATCGGTTTACTATATTAAAGATTATATATTATAATTTTTTTCCAAAAACAGTGCCAAACCTGTTAGCATTACTGGGAATTTTGGACTGCATTTTGATGCTTATTGGATGCTGCTGGGGTGGAAAATGTTGCTACAATGTGATATTTGTTTCTGCTGGGGAGGCATTTTGTGCTGCATTTGTTCAGTGATGTTGGAGATACATGTTGTGCTACACTGTGGCATTGGTTTAACGCAGCTGGAAAGGTATGTTAAACTTCACTAGGGTATTTGGTGCTGCTGGAGAGGTATTTTGCGCTGCACTATGTTACTGTATGGCAGTATCTGGTTGGTGCTACTCTTAAAGGGGTACTCCACTGAAAACATCTTATCCCCTATCCAGCGGCGGGACCCCCGCGATCTCTACTGCGGCAACCCTGTTATTTGGTGCATCAAGTGAACTCTGCTCCATGCCCAATAAGTGGTGAACACAGCCGCCACACCCCCTTCATTCATGTTTATCGGAGGAGGCGTGATGGCTACACACTAGCCGGCAAACCCCACAGACATAAATGGAGGGGATGTGGTATGACGTCATGAACGTGGAAACTCCAAGGCCCAGAGATCGCAGGGGTTCATCTACACTGACTGCATTTATGAAATGTCTGCATCTGCTGCTGAGGGTATAAATAGTTTCCATCAAATATTACTGTTCAGTTCCTTGAAAATGGTTCATAAAAACAGTACTTTGGGGAAAAATGGACATAATGTCACACCAAACTCCAAAAATGGGCTGGACCAAATTATTGGCACCCTTTCAAAATTGTGGAAAAATAAGATTGTTTCAAGCATGTGATGAACCTTTAAAATCACCTGGGGCAAGTAACAGGTGTGGGCAATATAAAAATCACACTTGAAAGCAGATAAAAAGGAGAGAAGTTCACTTAGTCTTTGCATTGTGTGTCTGTGTGTGCCACACTAAGCATGGACAACAGAAAGAGGAGAAGAGAACTGTCTGATGACTTGAGAAACAAAATTGTTGAAAAATATCAACAATCTCAAGGTTACAAGTCCATCTCCAGAGATCTAGATTTGCCTTTGTCCACAGTGCGCAACATTATCAAGAAGTTTGCAACCCATGGCACTGTAGCTAATCTCCCTGGGTGTGGATGGAAGAGAAAAATTGATGAAAGGTGTCCGGATG
The DNA here is from genome assembly GCF_029499605.1 of Hyla sarda. NCBI lineage: Eukaryota > Metazoa > Chordata > Amphibia > Anura > Hylidae > Hyla > Hyla sarda. Next base: position 39,462,887 of record NC_079191.1, read on the forward strand.
GGGAATAAGTGGCCCCAAACAAGTTCCAAAGATAATTAAGCTGTCCCGCAGGCTCAGGGAGCATCAGTGTCAGTGTGAACTAACCATTAACATTTAAATGAAATGAAACGCTATGGCAGGAAACCCAGGAGGACCCCATTGCTGACACAGAGACATAAAAAAGCAAGATTACATTTTGCCAAAATGAACTTGAGTAAGCCAAAATCCTTCTGGGAAAAGTCTTGTGGACAGATGAGACATAGATAGAGCTTTTTCGTAAAGTACATCATTCTACTATTTACCGAAAATGGCCTACAAAGAAAAGAACACAGTACCTACAGTGAAATATGGTGGAGGTTCAATGATGTTTTGGGGTTGTTTTGCTGCCTCTGGCACTGAGTGTCTTGAATGTGTACAAGGCATCATGAATTTGAGGATTACCAATGGATTTTGGGTCACACTGTACAGCCCAGTGTCAGAAAGCTGGGTTTACGTCCGAGATCTTGGGTCTTCCAGCAGGACAATGACCCCAAACACATGTCAAAAAGCCCCCAGAAATGGATGGCAACAAAGCACTGGAGAGTTCAGAAGTGGTAGCAATGAGTCCAGATCTAAATCCCATTGAACACCTGTGGAGGGATCTTAAAATTGCTGTTGGGAAAAGACGCCTTCCAATAAGAGAGACCTGGAGCAGTTTGCAAAGAAAGAGTGGTCCAACATTCCGGCTGAGAGGTGTAAGAAGCTTATTGATGGTTATAGGAAGCGACTGATTTCAGTTATTTTTTCCAAAGGGTGTGCAACCAAATATTAAGTTAACGGTAGGGCTGGGCGGTATACCGGTTCATACTGAATACCGACATTTTTGTGCTGCACGATATGAATTTTAACCCATGCCGCAATATCGTTTGGGCCCCTCCCCCTCGGGAATGAATGAATTATCAGCCCAGCGCTGCACTGTCCCCATCGGTGAACTAATCATATGTGACCTGAGAGCGCTGTTCTGTACCTTACCCCCCCCCAATTAATTATCAGCCCAGCGCTGCTACTCACATATGTCACCCGCAAGCGCTGCCCCTCCTGGTCCTCCTGTTTGTTGCGGTATTCCAGTGGTCTTCAACCTCCAGATGTTGTAAAACTACAACTCCCAACATGCCCGGACAGGCGTTGGCTGTATTGTATCCCTATGCCTGGGCTGCAAAAGGTAAATAAAATAAACTTTAACTCACCTTCCCCGTCGGTCCGGACTTGCTTCCCAGGGAATGGAACGTCGGACAGCCTACAGCCTATCACCGGCCGCAGCGATGTTCCGCCTCGGCCGGTGATAGGTTGAGCCCACTGTCATGTAAGAAGCCGGCTTCTTACATGACAGTGGGCTCAGCCTATCACCGACCGAGATGGAAAATCGATGCGGCCGGTGATAGGCTGACTACTGTCCGACGTTCCCGTCCCCAGTGTAAGGCCGACGTCGGAACATGCGTTAGTTTTATTTTGTTTACCTTTTGCAGCCCGGGCATAGGGATACCGCACAGTATAGTGTTAGTGCCGGTGGCCGCAACAAATAGAAGGACAAGGGGGGCAGCGTTTGCGCGTGACGTGAGTAGTACCCTGATGGGGACAGTGCAGCGCTTGGCTAATAATTAATTTTGAGGGAGGGGGGGAATACAGTTATATACCGTGGAACCGCCATAAGTTACAAAAATACCGGGATACACATATTTGGCCATACCGCCCAGACCTAGTTAAGGGTGCCAATAATTTTGTCCAGCCCATTTTGGGAGTTTGGTGTGACATTATGTCCAATTTGCTTTTTTTCCCTTCCTTTTATGGTTTAGTTCCAATACACACAAAGGGAATAAACATGTGAATAGCAAAACATGTGTTACTGCAATCCTTTTCTGTGAGAATTCCTTTTTTACCTGAAGGGGTTCAGGGGTGCCAACATTTACGGCTATGACTGTATATTCCTTAAAATAACAAAATTACATTATTGCTTATGTAAAATTATAGTATAATGGCTGTTCCCTTCATCTACTCATACCTCTTCCCTTCATCCATCTCCTTCCCTCCTTAATTGAACTTGATAGGCATAAGTCAACTTAAAGGGGTTATCCAGGAATCAAAAAACAGAGATAATTTCTTTCAAAGACCACTCCCTGTCTTCAAGTTGGGTGTGGTTCTGCAGCTCAGTTCCATTGAAGTGAATGGAGCAGAGTTGCAATTTGATTCCTGGACAACCCCATTAAATTTGTAATAGACATGACATTAATAGTCTGAGCACCAGAAGTAACCAATACAGAAATGTCACTGAGGTGGTGTATCCTCATAATGGGCCAGAATTATTAAATTAGTTGCTCCAATTATGTGACAGCAATTTACTGTAATGTCCTTATGTTCAAAGACTACAATGAATGTTATAATCCTCTGACCAGAGATCTTTGGGGTTTTATTACAAACCAAGATGATATGCAAGAACCTTTATAATGTGCAGCAATGTGTATGATCATAACGTTGTGGGTAGTTTTATGCAATTTGTTTTAATAGAGGTATGCAACACATCAAGCCTGATGAAACGGTAGTACCGCAAAATGCGTTGCATTATGGGTAATAAATGTGCAATTCTCCTATCCCGCTCCCAGCGCTCTTTGTGATCCAGCCCTTTCTCCGGAGTTCGTTTGTTGTATGCTGCACATGAGGCTGTGAGTGGCTGCAGGGTCCCGGTTGCGGCTTACACGCTATAAAAAATATTTTTATGACTGGAAGGATTCTTCTGCTATGCTTTTTAAAGGTACAATACCAATTTCTCAGATGCAATAGAGCTTTTTCAAGCTACTGTTAATTACATTTTTTATTTAAAAAAATTAACAATAATGAAGAAAGCATGGAAGCACTCACCGCATCAGTCGACTACAGGTATTAGAAACGATATCCGGGGGGGGGGGGGGGGGGGGAACGAGTAAGGACAGTGCAGAACACGCCAAGCGATCTGCTCCATCCTTCCCTGTGGATCCAGTTTCTAATACCTGTAGACATCCGATGCAGTGAGTGCTTCCCTGCTTACTTCATTATTGTTAATTTTAAAATGGACTACCTGACCTAATAAGGTTTAGCACCCTTTGAAAGTCACTTATATAATATGTATTGAGCTGTCCCTTGGGCACAGATTGGACCTCTTCAGGATAATTTTCTTTATGGTATTGGATTTTTATTTAAAAAAAATACTGATTCCCCAGACCCAATTATTTGTTAAAGTTGTTTGAAACCTACTGGATCGTGTTAGTTTATCAAGGGTAACTGAAATATTGTCCTGCATATTCTTCTATAAGGCTTCCTCAAGATGTTGGCTAAGGTAGCATCTAGTTTGTCAGGCTGGTGTCCTACTTTGAGAGTAGCTGTCATTTGGAAAAAAAATTGACATGTCCTAGCGACATGTCAAAAGTTTTAATCGGCGGGGGTCTGAGTGTTTAGACCCCTACCAATCAGGGGAACAAGTCTGTGCTCCTCTCCATGCTCTGTGTCATGTGATCGACTTACATTGCAAGTGTGTCTCGATCATGTAACACAGAGTCGGGAGAGAACGCGATGAGTGTGGCTCGTTCTCCTGATCGGTAGGGGTCTGAACACTCAGACCCCCGCCAATCCAAACTTTTGACATGTCGCTAGGACATGTGAAAAGTTTTCCTAAATGACAGTTAAGGCCACCATAACGTGCCATCACTCTCTTTCATAGACATCTTTGTTGCGAGTAATATGCAATTCGGAATGATGAGTCATTTTGAAAATCAACGAGATTACATATAATTAAAACAGCTTCATTATTAATTTTAGCTTTACAGATGGGGATGTAGAATATTGTTCTACCACCTTCTAGACAATAGAATTCTTGATGATAATTACCCCCCTATATATCTTCTAAATTGTCAAACCTATGCTTGAAGGCTTTTGAGATTATATCACATCATCTGTTTAGGAGTTACTCTACAGGGAACATTGGAGTTCTCAACTAGGGATGAGCAAAAATCATATTTGTCATAAATTTCCACAAATATAATGATCAGTTCATCTGACGAAGGGGCTCCAAAACCCTGAAACGTGTCAATAATTGGCTTGTGGTGACCTGGTACAGAACATCCTACTCTGCCTGCCCTGTCAGGTAGATGTTGTCTCAGGTGTCTGTTTCAGCACACAGCTCCAGGGAAATTGTTATTAATATTGTGTTTATTGTCCCATGTTTTATGTCATTGTTTGTTGTTCACCTTTTATAAAGTATACTGTGTGTTTAAGGGAAAGGTTGCAGAGGTGTCATGTGATCACTGTGGCCAATTAGGGTCTCCCTTGGTCTGTCTAGACAGGGAGGAGTCAGTCTAGTCCTGGTCTTAGAGAAGTAGAGTCAGTAGCAGTGCAGTGTAGTGTGGAGTTGGAGGTCAGTGTAGTGTTCAAGTCAGAGGAGAAGTCAAGTGTCGTGCAACTACACTTAATTGCAAGCATCCTGTCATCCAGGTCAAGTCAGTCAAAGTCCCATTGTGGGGAGAAGTGCTTAAGAGCTGAAAGGCCCCATAGCACAATTCAAGAATAGCGAGAGTGAAGTTCCTCTAGCTACTCCAGTCCATAAGTCCAAGTTCACTCCTGGCGGTAAGTAATTCTGTGGATGCATCGTGAAGTACTCCAAGTCTGTGTAATGTGTCTCCAAAGTCTGCATAAAGTCAAGCCATAACAGCTGCACTATAATTTCAAGTCCCAGAGTATTGCACTACTAAAGTTTGCTATTTTATTGCATAGACTTTAACATCTGCCTGTAAGAACTTTCAGTAAAAGTGGTTTCTGTAACCTTGAATCTGTGGTTTTTATTGCCCCAGCGCTTGGGCCAGAAAGTTTCTTATCCTTGGAGTGTGGAGGTTAACACTACCCTAGCGTCACAAATCTTTGTCTATCCTTCACACCACCCCTGCAGAACATTTTACAGGCCAACACTCTTTAATTACCAAAGAATCACGTATGGCTGTATGGTTTGATAGCACTGTATACCCAGGTCAAAACCAGGGCTTAGCCTCTTCTCTCCAAGGGCCCCTTAGCAGTCACATGGTATAAAAAGCTGGTAGCTGCAGAATAAGTACTTTCTAGTGAAGACAAAATGGTTGTAAAAATATATCAACCTGTTAGTACTCCGAAAGAAGATTGAATATGTGATGGCTGAGGCTTGCTTAGCACACATGCTTCCATGTGATAGTGTGAACAATGCCAGAAGATGAAGGGACATGTACGATAGTATATCGCTATGTAATCTTTATGGCGGTAAATCAAACCGATAACCCTTTTACATACTGTACATTTCTGTATCATATACACTCAATTGTTTATTTCAGGAAGGTAAATTGAGAATTCTTTGATCTATGAATGACAAAATTGCCAAGGCCTTGTCTGAATAGCGGTATTTATTGTGTATTTATTCTCCATACGGCTGCAGGCATGTAGTGATAAGTAAAGTGTGCCTATAGAAATGTCTCTTAAACTAGGAGGCAATTACAGGAAATGGATTGTCAGAAAAATACCTATTGTTTCAATCAACTTTTTATGTTTGTTTTGTTTATTTTTATTTGTATTTATTTATTTTTGTTTCTTTTCTGTATTAAAAGATAACATAGTTTTTAATGCAGTTTTTTTTTTTTCCCTCGGCCATGTAGTCTTCACGATAGATCATCACATCACATATACAGTCATGGCGGTAAATGTTGGCACCCCTGAAAGTTTTCTAGAAAATGAGGTATTTCTTACAGAGAAGGATTGTAGTAACACACATTTTGCTATACACATGTTTATTCTATTTGTGTGTATTGGAACTAAATCAAAAAAAGGGAGGAAAAAAAGCAAATTGGACATAATGTCACACCAAACTCCAAAAATAGGCTGGACAAAATTATTGGCACCATTAACTTAATATTTGGTTGCACACCCTTTGGAAAAAAATAACTGAAATCAGTTGCTTTCTATAACCATCAATAAGCTTCTTACACCTCTCAGCCGGAATGTTGGACCGCTCTTCCTTTGCAAACTGCTCCAGGTCTCTCTTATTGGAAGGCGCCTTTTCCCAACAGCAATTGTAAGATCTCTCCACAGGTGTTCAATGGGATTTAGATCTGGACTTATTGCTGCCACTTCAGAACTCTACCGCACTTTGTTGCCATCTATTTCTGGGTGCTTTTTTACACATGTTTGGGGTCATTGTCCTGCTGGAAGACCCAAGATCTCAGACGCAAATTGGGCTTTCTGACACTGGGCTGTACAGTGTGACCCAAAATCCATTAGTAATCCTCAGATTTCATGATGTCTTGCACACATTCAAGGCACCCAGTGCCAGAGGCAGCAAAACAACCCAAAACATCATTGAACCTCCACCATATTTCACTGTAGGTACTGTGTTCTTGTCTTTGTAGGCCTCATTCCATTTTCAGTAAACAGTAGAATGATGTGCTTTACCAAAAAGCTCTATCTTGGTCTCATCTGTGAACAAGACGTTTTCCCAGAAGGATTTTGGCTTACTCAAGTTCATTTTGGCAAAATGTAGTCTTACTTTTTATGTCTCTGTGTCAGCAGTGGGGTCCTCCTGGGTCTCCTGCCATAGCGTTTTAGTTCATTTAAATGTCGATGGATAATTTGCACTGACACTGATGCTCCCTGAGCTTGCAGGACAGCTTCAATATCTTTGGAACTTGTTTGGGGCTGCTTATCCACCACCCGGATTATCCTGCATTGACACCTTTCATCAATTTTGCCCAGGGAGATTAGCTACAGTGCCATGGGTTGCAAACTTCTTGATAATGTTGTGCACTGTGGACAAGTTCTCTTCTCCTCTTTCTGTTGTCCATGCTTAGTGTGGAACATACAAACACACAATGCAAAGACTAAGTGAACTTCTCTCCTTTTTATCTGCTTTCAGGTGTGATTTTTATATTGCCCACACCTGTTACTTGCCCCAGGTGAGTTTAAAGGAGCATCACATACTAGAAACAATCTTATTTTCCACAATTTTTAAAGGGTGCCAATAATTTTGTCCAGCCCATTTTTGGAGTTTGGTGACATTATGTCCAATTTGCTTTTTTTACTGCCTTATTTGGTTTAGTTCCAATACACACAAAGGGAATAAACATGTGTATAGCAAAACATGTGTTACTGCAATCCGATTCTGTGAGAAATACTTCATTTTCTAGAAAAATTTCAGAGGTTTCAACATTTACGGCCATGACTGTATCACATGTACTGATTAGAGCAGTGTTTCCCAACCAGTGTGCCCCCAGCTGTTGCAAAACTTCAACTTTCAGCATGCCCGGACAGCCAAAGGCTGTCCGGGCATGCTGGGAGGTGTAGTTTTGCAAAAGCAGGAGGCATCTTGGATGGGAAACATTTGGATTAGACAGTATCTGGCTATGTACAGTAGTCACAAGTCCTACTGACAAAGGGAATGGTAATTTTTAGTTTTCAATTTAGTCTTAAATTTCCAGGAGGAATAACAGGGGAGCCGTACAATACAGTTCTATCATGTTCTAGAATTTTAATTCTATAGATAATCCAGATATTACTTAAATCGATACTGTAATTTCTAAAAAAAGAAATACAATACTGGATACGTTGAGGTATCCCCCAATCTTTATATAGCTACAGTCATGGCTGTAAATGTTGGCACCCCTGAAATTTTTCTAGAAAATGAACTATTTCTCACATTTTTTTTTATATATTTTTTTTATATAAATTTTTATATCAACTGGCTCTAGATTTGTAAATTACTTCTTTAAAAAAAATCTTCTTCCTTCCAGAACTTATCAGCTGCTGTATACTACAGAGGAAGTTGAGTTGTTCTTTTCTGTCTGACCACAGTGCTCTCTGCCGACACCTCTGGCCATGTCAGGAACTGTCCAGAGCAGGAACAAATCCCCATAGCAAACCTCTCCTGCTCCGGAGAGTTCCTGGTATGGACAGGGGTGTCAGCAGAGAGCACTGTGTTCCGACAGAAAAGAACTACACAACTTCTTCTGGATCATACAGCAGCTGATAAGTACTGGAAGGATTAAGATTTTTTTAAACAGTTGGTTTAAAAAAAATTTAAAAAAATAGTTTTCCACCTGAGTACCCCTTGAAGAGAGAGAACTCCAAGAGGAAATAGCCATTTTACAAAAAGCTAGCCACAGGATTATGGCTGACTCAGAACATAGCCATGTAGCCCCAAGACAAGTGCAGATCCTTCCTAAGCATGTTCATTACTGTCTGGAAGGTAAGTACTAAAATCACCTTATGGTGGATAACCCCTTTAATTCTCTTTGGTGGGTTCACAAAAAACCAATCTTATGCTACAACATAGACAACTAATTCCTGAAGATGTCCAGAAGATGTCCAGTGTGGACTGTCCATAGTGCGCGCCATAATATTTATCATATTTTGTTTATCTTTAGTTTAAAACAGAATAAACAGAATGAATGACAGATAAGGAGACAACATTCTAATGGCGGAAATCATTTTGCTCTTTCTTACTCCTTTCATCCTCACATTTTGCTTAGAAAAATGGCTAAAGATGACATCAGAGGTTAAAGGATAAAGAAAGGAAACGTTGTGCTGATTTTCTATAGATTTTCTTTGGCAGGGCTCAATACCAGGGCTGGACAAGCATGTCCCTGCTCCTACAATGTCCTGTCCTGTAGAACGCAGGCTCGGATGATGCTCAATAACAAGGGTCTTGTGTGTGCAGAGCCTATCGATTATCATATCAGCACCGGGGCTGCAGTCATGTCTCTGACATTTACATTTCAGCTAAGATCCAAGCGGCATCAAGAACATTCACTTCAATGCACAAAGGGAATTCTCCTAAATAACGTTAATCATGTGACACGGCGGCCTGACCTAGATGCATATCAAATGCATCCTCAGACTGTCACTGGGATTCATCCTTCTCTATGACATGTTTATATCACTGTATGTATACAGGAGGAGACCTACATCACACAGAATATATCTACAAACACTCTATCTATCTCCTATCTATCTATCTATCTATCTATCTATCTACCTATCTCATATCTATCTCCTATCTATCTCCTATCTATCTCTCTATCTATCTATCTCATATCTATCTATCTCCTATCTATCTATCTATCTCATATCTATCTATCTATCTCATATCTATCTATCTATCTTTCTCATATCTCTCTATCTAATATCTATCTATCTCTCATATATATCTATCTATCTCATATCTATCTATCTCACATCTATCTATCTAATATCTATCTATCTCATATATATCTATCTATCTCATATCAACAGTATTTGTCTATTTAGTATCTATCTATCTATCTAGCTCATATCTATCTATCTATCTCATATCTATCTATATATCTATCTATCTCTCATATCTATCTATCTATCTATCTATCTATCTATCTATCTATCTTATATCTATCTATCTCATATCTATCTATCTATTTCATATCTATCTATCTATCCATTTAATATGTATCTCTCATATCTAGCTCATATATATCTATCTATCTCATATCTATCTCATATATATCCCTCATATCTATCTATCTATCTATCTATCTATCTATCTATCTCATATCTACAGTATCTATCTATTTAATATCTATCTATCTATCTATCTATCTATCTATCTCATATCTATCTATATATGTCATATCTATCTATCTATCTATCTAGTGCTGCACATGGTACCTCACCTGTTTTCCAGCCTATCCAATGTTATATAATCTTGTTTCCCTGTATTCGTATACATTTGCTCCGATTCTGGTCATTGTCACTTGGCTGTATATAATTGCCGGTGGCGCGAGCACACAATGTATGATAGCTGAAAATCATCTTTTAATGGCTCTTGCATAGAACATAACAGCTAAGTACAGTATTCAAATGAGGTCATGGGGATTAGCTTCAAGGAACTCACCACTAAGAAATAATGGGCTATGCATGTTGAAAGCTTCTACTGAGTTTTTATTTGCAATTTTCCACATTGTCACCCCATGTCCTTATAACAAAGTAAGTGGAATATAATAAGTGCAGCTAAACACTGTGCATTATTTAGTCTAGACGCCATCATCATTGGATCAGCTTTGTAGCCTGCTTTATATAGAGGTATAAGGCTATCTATATAAAGTGTCTTTTGGGGTGGAGTGTGGTATGGGGCTAATGGGGAGCCATGTAGTATTTGTACCCACAACTTCATTCATAAAGAACAGTGGTCTCCATACTGAGGTCTTCCTACTGATAAAATAAATCACCAAAAATTCTTAAAAACATATTTTTGTCATTTTGTAATTATTTACAAAGTTTAAAGGGAAAGGCCTGAGAATGACAAGGGTCCCCTGAAGGCTTGCCTATGTGACCCCCCTGTAAGGGTATACATGAAATTTGCCTGTCACCTCTGGGCCTACTTGCCTATCCGCCCTAAACATTGAATCGACAACTACGGTGACGGTCCCTTCCTAAGTTAGTGATGGATGTCACTGTCAACAAAATAAAATACAAAAATGGACTCAGGTTGGGAAAACATCAGGAACCACATAAACGAACAGAAATAATACTAAACAAACATACACAATATGTCAAAGTCCACTAGCCGAGTCAGTACCAGGAAATGTCAAAGAAGTCGCAAAAACAGGAGAGCGGTCAGAATGCCAAGCCAAGAAGTCAAAAATACCAGATGATAAGGAATACAGATACAAACGCTAGCTACTAGAGAAACTCCTCAGCAGGTGAAGTCTAAAAGCACATTGCAGGTTTAAATAGGCAGAACACAGGAGAACTAACAAGGTCAGCTGACCAGCCCAGAGCTAGGCATAGCCAAAGCAAGCAGATGAATCAAAGACTCTCAGAACAGATTAACCCTATGGGTTTTGACAGTAAACCCCCCCCCCCCCCCATTTAAGAGGGGCCACTGGACCCTTAAAACCTGAGAATATAGAGGTACAGGTTTTGACACAGATGGACCATCAACATCCTCATCCGTATCCTCGTCTTCTATGTCACACCACTCATTAGTGTCCTCACAATTATCCTCCAAATCTTCACTACTTTTTTCTGACACCAAATCCATATGAGCCCACTCAACACATTTATTGCCCATGCCATCGCAACATAATGATTCAACCAGAGGCTGCTGCAAAACGGGCTTATTAGCACCCTAGATGGCAAATCAGAGCAGACTGTAGAAACATTAATGCCACCCAAAGGAATGCTGCCAGGCTTAGAAACCTGTGAGGCGAGACAAGCATGTGCGTCCAAGAGGCCTCCACGAATACCACTTTGATGCGGATGTTTGAGACAAGACCTGATGAAGTGTGTGTCTTCTCCACAATAAAAAACACAATTCGCTTGATGGAATCTCCCGCGCTGCTCCGGGGTACGGATGGACCCTATCTGCACGGGTTCATCCTCAGGCACAGGTTGATGAAGAGAGACAGGAGAGGAGTCAAGCAATGTCATTGCTTGGTATAGGGTGGCAGGTGAGGGATAAGTCACTAACATGTCCTTTGAAGGGGTATTCCAGGAAAAAAAACATAATTTTATATATCAACTGGCTTCAGAAAGTTAAACAGATTTGTAAATTATTTCTATTAAAATATCGTAATCCTTCCAGTAGTTATCAGCTGCTGAAGTTGAGTTGTTCTTTTCTTTCTGACAACAGTGCTCTCTGATGACACCTCTGCTTGTCTCAGGAAGTGTCAGAAGCATTAGAGGTTTGCTATGGGGATTTGCTCCTTCTCTGGACAGGTGTCAGCAGAGAGCACTGTTGTCAGACAGAAAACAACAACTCAGCTTCATCAGTTGATAACTACTGGAAGGATTAAGATTTTTTAATAGAAGTAATTTACAAATCTGTTTAACTTTCTGGAGCCAGTTGATATATATAAAAAAGCTTTTTCCTGGAATAACCCTTTAAGGTCCCAGATAACCCCAATATGAACTGACAAACCAAAGCTGGTGTGTTCCACTTGCAGGCCACACACCACTTTCTGAATTCAGCACAGTATTCCTCCACTGGTCTGCGTCCCTTTTTAAGTAAGTGCAGCTGAGACTCAGCATACGCAGCTCTTTCCGATTCTGAACACAAAAGTCCCAGACCAGCAAATAGTGAGTCCACGGAGGACAACTCAGGGGCATCTAGATCAAGGGAAAATATCCATTCCTGGGGACCCCTTTGCAGAAGGGACATAACAATTCCCACTCTCTGGGCCTTAGTGCCAGAAGAGTAAGGTCTGAGATGAAAGTATAGCTTGCAACCTTCGCAAAAGTTTTGAATGTTTTCCGGTTACCCAAAAAACGATCCGGAAGACTAACTTGAGGCCCCATGGGAGCTGAGACAGAAACTGATGACACCTGGGTACCGGCAGACTCTAGCTCCTGGATTCTGGCTAGCAAACCCTGAATTAAAGAGGTACTCCGGTGAAAACCTTTTTTCTTTTAAATCAACTGGTGCCAGAAAGTTAAACATATTTGTAAATTACTTCTATAAAAAAATCTTAATCCTTCCAGTACTTATTAGCTGCTGAATGCTACAGAGGAAATTCCTTTCTTTTTGGAACACTGATGACATCACGAGCACAGTGCTCTCTGCTGACATCTCTGTACATTTTAGCAACTGTGCATAGCAGACGTATGCTAAGGGCAGCATGGTGGCTTAGTGGTTAGCACTGCTGCCTTGCAGTGCTGGGGCCTTGGGTTCAAATCCCACTAAGGACAACAATAAATAAAGACTTATTATTATAATAATGTCAGCAGAGAGCACTGTGCTCATGATGTCATCAGAGAGCATTCCAAAAAGAAAAGAATTTCCTCTGTAGTATTCAGCAGCTAATAAGTACAGGAAGGATTAAGATTTTTTTAATAGAAGTAATTTACAAATCTGTTTAACTTTCCAGAGCCAGTTGATTTAAAAGAAAAAAGGTTTTCACCGGAGTACCCCTTTAACTGCTCCTGATCTTGACACCTCTGAGTCAAGGTCTGGACTAATCCTTACTGAGACTGAGAAGACTCAAATTGTTGAAGTTTTTCAGCTAAATCCTGGACAAGCCTGGACAAGATATAAACATCACACTTTGGGCAAATTGCTGATGAGGGATTATGGGAGACTATTGAAAAGATTTAAATAAGTCCCCTTGTAAAACCAAAAAATATTTACTCATCATATGTTCAAAAAATGAATAAACAAGTTTTTAAAAACATAAATAATCCACCACATTAACAATTAAAATCAACACAATTTCAATAAAAAAAGAAAAAAACAATAATAATAATAATAATAATTACAACTATATATATATATTTGCATGAATAAATAAACACAATATGAATGAACAAAAATCATAAATATCATAAATGCCAGTATTTTCTCACCACGCATCCCAAAAAACACAGATTAAAACCCTAAAATAACACCAATAGAGACTTTAGTTCACTATGCAACATACTAAAAAAAAAATAAAAAAAAAAAAAAAAAAAAAAAAAAAAACAAGCTCCAGTATAGAGCTCCATACACAGAGATGTGAAAAAGTTAAAGGGGTCAGAAGAACATGGCGACTTTTTATTTTTAATTATTTTTATTCTACATAACAATAACAAAAGGTATATCAATTGTGTATGGCTAGGATTCTACTTGTCTTTTTTCACAGCCTTTTTTTTTCACAGAAAAAATGCTTGTGCAATTTCCTGCGTCTGACCATTTTTCTGGCGTTAAAAAAAAGGATGCAGTAGGGAAAATAATTTATTTAAGAACATTTTTTTTTTATAATTAACTTTTAATTCATTTTTAATAAAGTGTGTGGGTGTGTTTCACTTTTTTTCTCTCTCTTTATTTTTTACATTGTTTAGGTAGTACTTCTACTCCCAGCATGGAACAGACTGTTCCATGATGGGAGTAGTAGCTCCCGTACTAATAGATATATTGCCATGGGTGTCAGTCATGACACCCAATGTATTCGTCCATAATATAGCAGAGATGCGGAGCTGCTCTATACAGCGCTCACATCTCTGCTCTATACTCCGGCCAGTGATGTGAATAGAACATCACTCATTCATATTTTCCGCCCCCAGAGTGGGGATTGGCTGGATGGTTGCAGCCAATCACAGCTCTGAGGGAAATATGAATGAGTGATGTTCTATTCATATCACTGGCCGGAGTATAGAGCAGAGATGTGGAGAGCAGGAGAAAGCAGCTCCGCATCTCTGCAATAGAAAGGATGATCGCAGCGGGTGTCAGGAGTGATACCCGCTGTGATCTTTCCTTAACTGCAGATACTACTACTCCCAACATGGAGCACACTCTGCTCCATGTTGGGAGTAGTAGTACCTGCAGTTAAGGAAAGATCACAGTGGATGTCACTCCTCACACCCGTTGTGATCCTCCTGTAAAATGTATAGATGCAGCGGCCGCTCTTCTATGGTCCCCTGCACTGAAGTATATATACACCTATTCATATTTCCCACAGAGAGTTGTGATTGGCTGGAACCATCTGGCAAATCACAGCTCTGCGGGAAATATGAATAGGTGTGGCCGGCCGCATCTATACATTATACAGATGGATTGCAACGGACCCGGGGCGATCTGTCATTTAGTACAGTTACTACTTCTCCTATCATGGAACAGTGTGTTCCATGCTGGGAGTAGTAGTACTACCTAAAGAAATGAAAAAAGTGAGAAAAAAAATAAAAATAGATTCCTGTTTAAAAATAAAAAAATGTATCTTTTGCTATAAAAAAAAAGATACATTTCGTTAAATACAATTTTTGACATCACTACTGTATCTTTTTATTTATTTTTATGGTACCCTTCGAAATTTTATTAAAAAAGGTATCTTCATCACATTTTTGGATCACTAAAGTCCAAAAAAGAATAAAAATCGCCTGCAAAAATGTCAAAGTTAAACCCCACATGGTGTTTTTCTTGGCATTTTTTTACTCCCATGGACTTCTATGGGAGAAAGACGCCACAATTTCAGGAGATAAAACGCCATAGGCTCAATATGCTACGATTTTGCAAAGCCGCCAAGGAGCTGAAAAACAGCAAAAAATTAATAAAAAGACACCAAAAGCATTAAAAACAAACGCCAAACTGAAAAACGCCAAGTGGAAAAAGAATTTTGCGATTTCTCATTGATTTACAGCTAACATCTGGCCACAGTGTTTTTTGGGCAGAATTGGCACTTTTTCTTGGCATTTTTCCTGTTTTTTTCCACTGCAATTTTTGAGCTAAAGCCAGAAGTGTACTCAAAATGAATAGGGCATATACTCCTCCCTTATGGATCCACTTCTGACTTTGGCTCAAAAACTGCAGTGGCTGTTTTCCAAAAAGTGGAAACTTAGCCTGAAAGTTACTGAATTGTGAGGGAGGTGTTTTTTAAATTTCATGGCATAATTTTATATGTATATATATATATATATATATATATATATATATATATATATATATATTATTATTTTTTTTTTTCTTTGTTACATTACATTTTATAGTAAAATAAAGGGTGTCATTAAAATGTAATTGATTCTGCAGCATACAATCCCCATACAGCTCTATCAATGGAGAAATAAAAAAGTTATGGCTCTTTCAAAACAAATAGAAAACAAAATTAAGTCATTAAAACGGTATTCCGGAGTATAGCACTACACAAGAAGTATAACACTATAGAGAATCCTAAAAAATAAACAATTACCTTTTTTGGTCACAATAGGGGAGATTTATCAAAACCTGTCCAGAGGAAAAGTTGCTGAGCTGCCCATAGCAACCAATCAGATGACGTCTTTTTTGAAAAGGCCTCAGGAAAATGAAAGAAGCAATCTGATTGGTTGCTATGGGCAACTCAGCAACTTTTCCTCAGGACAGGTTTTGACAAATCTCCCCCACTGTTTTTCTCCTTATGGGGGAGAGTTATCAAAACCTGCGCAGAGGACAAGTTGACAAGTTTCCTCTAGCAACCAATCAGATCGCTTCTTTCATTCTTAACAAGGCTTTAGAGAAATTAACCCCTTAAGCGTTTTTCCGTTTTTATATTTTCATTTTTTCCTCATCACCTTCTAAAAATCATAACGCTTTAAATTTTGCACCTAAAAATCCATATGATGGCTTATTTTTTGCGCCACCAATTCTACTTTGCAGTGACATTAGTCATCTTACCAAAAAATCTTCGGCGAAATGGAAAAAAAAATTATTTGTGCGACAAAATTGAAGGAAAAATTTCATTTTGTACATTTTGGGGGCTTCCATTTCTACGCAGTGCATCTTTCGGTAAAAATGACACCTTGTCTTTATTCTGTAGGTCCATATGGTTAAAATGATACCCTACTTATATAGGTTTGATTTTATATTACTTCTGAAAAAAATCATAACTACATGCAGGAAAATTTATACTTTAAAAATTCTCATCTTCTGACCACTATAACTTTTTTATTTTTGCGAACGGGCCGGTTTGAGGGCTCATTTCTTGCGCCATGATCTGAAGTTGTTATCGGTACCATTTTTGTATTGATCAGACTTTTTGATCGCTTTTTATTCCTTTTTTCATGATATAAAAAGTGACCAAAAATATGCTATTTTGGACTCTGGAATTTCTTTGCACGTATGCCATTGACCGTGCGGTTTAATTAATGATATATTTTTTTAGTTCGGACATTTACGCAGGCGGCGATACCACATATGTTTATTTTTATTTACACAGGGGTTTTTTTATGGGAAAAGGGGTGTGATTCAAACTTTTATTAGGGAAGGGGTTAAATTACCTTTATTAACTTTTTTTTTTGCAGTAATATAGCCCCCATAGGGACCTATAACACTGCACACACTGATCTCTTACCCTGATCCTTGCAGAGCCATAGCTTTGCATGGATAAGCGTTCTAGGGGCTAGATTGCTCAAGCCTGCAGCTCAGGCTTGGAGCAATCAAACGCCGATCGGACGCGATGGAGCAAGGTAAGGGGGCCTCTGCTCGCATCCTAGCTGATCAGGACATCATGATTTTATCCCGATAGTCCCGATTAACCCGACTGAGCTGCCGGGAAGCTTTAACTTTCGTTTTGGACGTGCCAATCAACTTTGATTGCCGCGTCTGAAGGGTTAATAGTGCGCGGCACAACGATCTGTGCCGCTAGCTATAAGCCCAGGGTCCCGGCTATCATTAGCAGCTGGTATGATGCAGGGTCACGGCGTGACCCCGTTTTAAATACCGGGACCGGGCGCAGGGTGTACAGGTATGCCCTGCGTCCTTAAGAGGTTAAAGAAGAAGCGATCTGAATGGTTGCTATGGGCAACTGGGCAACTTTCCCCCTCCACAGGTTTGGATGAATCTCCCCCTATTTTATGTGCTCAGTACAAGTGTGGTGACCAGGACACCATCACTAAGGTTAAATATACCGTATTGAAGGACTCAAATCATGAAGAAGAAAACACCCCTAAAGCATATCTTTTACTCTAAACAGTAAAAACTCCCTTTTAGTAGAGGGTAAACATTGAACCCCCAATAGATGTATGAACCAGAGATGGTTATCCAGATAAGCAAGAAAAAGTCATCTTGTGCTTTTCAGACAGTCATGGCCATAAATGTTGGCCCCCCTGAAATTTTTCAAGAAAATGAAGTATTTCTCACAGAAAAGGATTGTAGTAACACATATTTTGCTATATGTTATTGCCTTTGTGTGTATTGGAACTAAACCAGAAAAAGGGAGGAAAAAAAAGCAAATTGCACATAATGTCACACCAAACTCCAAAAATGGGCTGGACAAAATTATTGGCACCCTGAACTTAATATTTGGTTGCACACCCTTTGGAAAAAATAACTGAAATCAGTTGCTTCCTATAACCATCAATAAGCTTCTTACACCTCTCAGCCGGAATGTTGGACCACTCTTCCTTTGCAAACTGCTCCAGGTCTCTCTTATTGGAAGGCGCCTTTTCCCAACAGCAATTTTAAGATCTCTCCACAGGTGTTCAATGGGATTTAGATCTGGACTCATTGCTGGCCACTTCAGAACTCTCCAGCACTTTGTTCCCATCCATTTCTTGGTGCTTTTTGACGTATGTTTGGGGTCATTGTCCTGCTGGAAGACCCAATACACACAAATAGAGCCGTCAACCTATTTTAATTCTTCCCTATTCTATTCCAACGGAGTAACCAGAAATGTTGTTGGGCCTTGGGAACTGGATTGGGTACCACTAGGTGACCAGCTATAAGCGTGTTGAGTGGCTAGTAATTATATGAAATTACTGAGAAGATCTAATGCTATTTTTGAAAATTTTTACTTGGTATCACATACTGAAATGAAAATCAACCAACACCGGATGGCCCAAAAGTGGGAGAACGTTGACTTGACATCAACCACGGGAATCAATAAATCAATGTTAGCTCGAGTAGACAGTGTATTGGTGATACTATAGTGACAACATACCTAAAATAGCTAAAAAATCTTCACAATATCTTGTTCGCCGGGTTCTACAGAGAATGTTGGCTGTTTTGGGGGCAAATGTGAGTTCTACAGAAGTACCTTACATGTAGGTCCAATGGTTTGTCTATCTCAGAAAAAGAGACCGAAACTATATTTGTCATCTGTGTTGTACAGTGATTTCATGCCCACAGACCCAGTTTCCTTATACGCGATCATGTAATTCCAACAAGCGGTGTGATCACACTGAGTAATGCCATTACAGGAGTTGGCAAACTGCGTAATTAACCTTCCAATGCCAGCGACTAGCGAGCAGGAGGCCAGCACTGATAATCCTCCGCGTATAAACAGATGTAAAGCAGGTTTATATTTTTTATGCAGAAGATTGAGCCGTATGTAAAACTCATTCCTGTATGCATAATATCGCTGTAATGCCGTCTTCGGGAAAGTGGTGTATTATGAACAATTTGTGATTGCACCTCTCTACTGTATTGAAGATTAATACATATTCACAATTTAGGTCTTTTTTGATTCAAATGGAATCTCTTTGAGAGGATTCACACTTTTTCATTCTTGAATGTTTTGGTTAAAGGGGTACTCCGCTGCTCAGCGTTTGAAACAAATTGTTCTGAACGCTCGAGCTGGCGGAGGGAGCTTGTGACGTCATATCCCCGCCCCCTTATGACATCACACCATACCCCCTCAATGCAAGTCTATGGGAGGGGGCGTGGCGGCTGTCACACCCCCTCCCATAGACTTGCATTGAGGGGGCGTGACTTCATGAGGGGTGGGGCTATGACATCACAAGCTCCTGGCGCCAGCTCCAGCATTCGGAGGACGTGAATAATGATAAAACTACATAGAACAGAGTGATGACAACACTCCACTGAGGGGGACACCTCTGTTTATCTTAGGAAGCCTGCTTAGAGACTATTCCATCTTGGACAGCCCGGCTGTCGATGAGGAAGAAGAGGAGTGAAGACCCCTCTCCTTCTCCCATGTCTCCTTGAAGATACAGCCCAGAAGTTTGGCCCTGTGATCCGCCCCCTCCCCACCCCCACATAGTCGCCCATACTCCCCACGCCCCCGCCCCACAGCCCACACCCCACAGCCCACGCCCCTACTCCAATCACAGATTATATTGTTTTGTTATTCGAACTCTTGTGCTTTTCTATTACAGGATTGAGCGGAGTTTTAGAGTAGCATGATGTGCGATGTATAGCTTAGAGAACCTTTGCTGTGTATTGTACTGTCATGCTTTGTGTGATTGTAATTTATTGTATGACTTGTAATGACTGAACGGACAATAAAGCTCTTTCAATAAACACGAAACAGCTGTCTGCAGATGGGTAGAAACTTCCCTTTTGGGGAGTAGTCTGGCTTGGCATAAATCCCGATACCAGGGAACACTACCTGAGAAGGGGGTGTAATGAGCTGCTTTGCATATTCCCTTACCCAGAATGCCCGCGGAGTGCTAATTGGCCTTTTGAAGCTCCGTCCGACCAGAAGTGGTGGCCTCTCCCTGAGGTAAATACTTATCCCCTTTAGTTGGTCTG
Organism: Hyla sarda; assembly: GCF_029499605.1. Taxonomy (NCBI): domain Eukaryota; kingdom Metazoa; phylum Chordata; class Amphibia; order Anura; family Hylidae; genus Hyla; species Hyla sarda. The sequence continues at coordinate 39,482,841 of NC_079191.1, forward strand.
AGGTCTCTCACCTCAGCCAAGCCAGATCACCCTGCTCTGTACTGATGAGTGGCAAACACCACGAAACAGCTGTCTGCAAATGGGTATAACTTCTCTCTTGTGGAGTAGTCTGGCTTGGCATACATCCCGATCAGCTTTTTATATTTCGTAACAGGAGACAAGCTGATACCAGGGAACACTACCTGAGAAGGTGGTGTAATGAGCTGCTTTGCATATTCCCTTTATATATATATATATATATATATATATATATATATATATATATATATATATACACACACATATACACACAATAAAATTGTAGAAGACAACATAGCTAAATTAGTTCTCACTTAGGCCCAGATTTATCAAACTCTGAGGGAGAAAGAATAGAGTGGTTTTCCAACAGCAACCAATCACAGCTCAGCTAAAGAGCTCTGGTAAAGTGAAAGCTGAGCTGTGATTGGTTGTTATGGGAAAATCACAAAAAAAAATTCTCTCACACAGTTTGATGAATCTGGGCCTTAAAGACAAACTCCACTGTTGGTCCGGCGGCAGGATTCGTGTTTAATTCTCTGGTCAACTTTGTAGCCTGAGACTTGCCCACTGCTAAAGTGATCCGATATGGATTTGCCAGAAGCTCCATGGGACTTATGACAAATCTGTATCCTGATTGCTGTAGTCTCTAGGAAATATCAGGCTACAAAGTTTCCGGGAGATGTAAACACGTATCCTGCCGCCGGTCCAACAATGGAGTTGCCTGGAAATGGAAAACCTTGAAATACAGATTTGCATGCATTTACCACAATCATAATACTTTTTTTTCCCTCAGAGATTTACGATGCTGTCTGGCATGGTTCTTGCACCTGTGGGCTTTCAATAGTTTCATCCTTTAGAGCTAGGCTTGTTTAAAAAGATATGCAAATTAGACTTAAGAGCCCACTGGGCGTTCCCCTCACCAGCTAGAGCTTACCACAGATTGGCCTCTTCACCAGTTGCCAATCCTTGTTATTAGAGGGGTAGAGAAGGTGACCAGCTCACAGAGTGACTAATTAATGAAGGGGCAGAACTATGCTGGGCTCTAGCAGCCGAAGGGAATGCCATGTGGGCTCTAAAATCTAATTTGCATATCTTTTAAAAGTGTCTGAGAGGTTAATTAGCTAATAAAAGATATGCATGTATTTAGGGTCTAAATCCCTATGCAACCATGCCCCTACTCTATACCCTAAAAACCTGCTGATGGGTCCCCTTTAAAAGAGATGTACAACCTATGAAAGGTTGGGGAACGTAGTCTTCAAGGGGTATTCCAGCTTTATACATCTTATTCCCTATCTAAAGGATAGGGGATAAGATGTATGATTGCAGGGATCCAGCTGCTGGGGACCCCCACGATCTAGGTGCAGCACCCGGCATTCTGTGCCAGGCACTGCCTCCAAGTCGGGGACATGATGCCACGGCCATGCCCCCTAGTGATGTCACACATAGACATGAATGGAGGGGGTGTGGCCGTGACATCACAACCCCGTCTCGGAGGCAGCGCCTGGCACAGAATGCCGGGGGCTGAGCTGCGGGACCCCTGCGATCATACATCTTATCCCCTTACCTTTGGATAGGGAATAAGATGTATAAAGCCGGAATACCCCTTTAAGTTAACCCGTCCGTATGCATCAATGTCATTGCAATCTTTTATTTACCATAAAACCCATAACCTCTACGGTACAGATGTGTTTTCATTGGGTGCATTGGTTCCATATATGATTCCAAACAGATGTCAGGTTATTTTAGGCCGCATCTCGACACTGTTTTGTTTCCAAATTTCCCAGCGTGTAAGCTTTTCAGCTTTTCAGCAGATGCGCTATTTCCCTTTTTTTCCTATGTGTGAAATGATTTACTTATATTGTATTCATTTTTATTGTTTATTTGTTGGCTACATTGTGAATGTATAATGGCAGTAACTACACCAATGCTAATACAGTATATGACAAAGGATGTTCTCCTGCAGATAAATAAAATACTTGAAAATAATGTAGTGTTTAGCCTTAAAGGGGTACTCCGCCCCTAGACACCTTATCCCCTATCCAAAGGGTAGGGGATAAAATGTCTGATCGCGGGGGTCCCACCGCTGGGGACCCCCGCAATCTTGGCTGCGGCACCCCAGACATCCGGTGCACAGAGCGAACTTCACTCTGTGCCGGATGACTGGCGATGCGGGGTGGAGGCTCGTGACGTCCCCCCACCCCACAATAGACTTACATTTAGGAGGCGTGATGTCACGAGCCTCCGGTGCTGCACCCAGACTCTCTGAATGAACGCAGGTGCCTTTGAATAGGGGATAAGATGTCTAGGGGCGGAGTACACTTTTAATGGAGCACATTTGGCATGTAGGCTTTATCAGTCAGTAAGCCGCCATTTTATTAGGAGATTCTCCTTCTCCCAGGCTGCAGATATGGAGGTACTAATATAAAATAAGGGTCAGTCCGGTCACAGGAGGAAATATTACTGCCTCCCCCACTTTTATGTCATTTTTTTTAAATATATTTGGATGGGTAAATGTAAGGTTGTGGAGGCCACAATGCACCTGATGATTTTTCCTTCTTTTTCACATGCACAGGCTTGGAAATACAATACATTCTGAAGCACCATCAACTCCTTATGGGTTATACTGATTTCCATAACATGACTGCAATCTATTCTGGGTTTTACATATAATTTTACATAACAATACCGTGTAAGAATCAATTATTTCTGTCCATGGTGATTTAGATTTACTATGTGCTTATTTATACTGTAGAAATGTAATAAAGCTGACCATGAAATACAAAGCAATCCATCTTTTCGTGCCCTGGATGGTATATTTCAGTATAAATAACTTACTGACTCAAACTATCCAGAAGACTTTAGATATATTGGATATATAATATAATGGATATATTATAATATATATGCAGCAAGGTGGGGTCAATAGCTCCAATCCAACAAGGGAAGCATCTTCGTGGAGTTTTTCCACTTTCCTTCTAACTTCTAAGGCTAAGTTCATAGCACCGGTCATCTTGGTTCAGGGGAGCTCCATCACAGGGTCCATTCCCCACCACATAACCAATCCAAAGGGGTCCTTTGCACAAAGGACACCAACGGGTTCTGTTGAATCCCATTGACTTTAATGGGGCACATCTGCTTTTCTGTCTGCAGGGGTTGAGTGGAGAGAAAAGGGATGTGGGGATCTATTTTTTTCTCTGCTCAATTTCCTTAGGCTAGGTTCAGACTACGGATTTTCCAACAGAAATTCCGTCGTAAAATTTCCGTCAGAAATTCCGCTTGCTAAAATGTCTAGTGTAGTGAATGGTTTTCCGTTCACAAATTCACACTTCGGAATTTGTGAAGCGGAAAATTTGCTTAGTAAATCCGCTTAGAAATTTCCGCCTGAAGAAAGGCGGTGCTCTTTCTTCAGGCGGAATTCCTTGCGGAACACATTGCAGTCTATGGGAGACTGCAGTGTCTGAGAGGTCCTAGCGCCGACTTATTCAGTTGACACAGGCGGAACTCAGAATCTCCGGGCGGAAATTTTCTGCCAGGAGATTCCGTAGTCTGAACCTAGCCTAACTTTTAATGGACTTGAGCGAATGGACTTCCCAAAATGGAGCAGAATGGTGGTGTGAACTTAGTCTGGGAGAGGCACATCAGATTAGTACCTGCTGCCCCTGCCTTTAAAACACAGGTAACAGACTTAGGGCTCGTTCACACTGAGTAAATCAAGAGGAATTTACTTGAGTAATTCCTCTTGAATTCTCCTCTCCAAATTAATGCACATCTTCTCTGCCCATTAACTTTAATTTTATTTCCCCTGTCCTGTTCACACTGAGGAAATTCTGCTAGCAGAATTCCGACGCTGAATTCCTTTCCTATTGCAGAAAGAACAAGTTCATTCTTCAAGCGGAATCCGCGAGAAGAATCCAATAGAAGTAAATGGTGGAAAAAAATGTTTGCCCGACATCGCTTTCAAGAAGAATTCAAGTGGAACTCAAGAGGAATTCGAGCAGGAATTCAAGTGGAATTCAGTAAAGTAGATTAAATAGCCTCCTCCTTCATTCCTCTTCATTTCCGCATGGAAATTCTGCTTGAATTCCGTTTGATGGAGAAGTCAACAATTTCCTGACCGAAATTATTCCTCGTAAATTCCTCTTGAATTGCTCAATGTGAACGCACCCTTACAAAGTTCCTTTTTTGCTTATGTTTGGCTGGATCACACATCATAGTCACTAGAGAGCTCGCTGTAGTCACTGACTTCGGTGCATCGAGAACAGCTTTTAAACATGGCTGCCAGGGGTCAAAGCTTCATTGTGCGTGCACCAGAAACCCCCGCACTGGAGCACACACAGACTGCACACACACTGGGCTGCCGGCCGGATAGCTCTGTGTGTCAAAAGTCAGTGACAACTGGTAGAGAGAAGTGTCAGATCGGCACAGCTCCGGTCCTATTGGCCCCACCTCCTGGACACTGGTGTCAAACTCACAAAGTCTGTTTTTTTTGCCTCTTTTCAGCCACCACAATATAAACTAAAAGTATGTTAGGGCATAGCACAGTAAGGAGTATGGGGGAGATTTACCAGAACCTGTCCAGAGGAAAAGTTGCTGAGTTGCCCATAGCAACCAATCAGATCGCTTCTTTCGTTTTTCAGAGGCCTTTTTAAAAATATGATCTGAAAGCAACCTAGCAACATTTCCTCTGGACAGGTTTGGATAATTGGCAATATTTGTAACTCCAATTAAAGGGGTTCTCCAGCTTAAGGTGATTTTAGTATGTACCGAGCAGACAGTAATGGACATGCTTAGGAAGGATCTGCGCTTGTCTTGGGGATAAATGGCTATGTTGTGAGATTACCATAATATTGGGGCTAGCTTTCTGTGAACTTGTATTTCCTGTTTTCAGTTTTCTTGTTTGCCTACAAATCCCATGATACCATTTTCCTCCTTCCCACACATCAGCCACCCCACCCATTGAAACATAAATGAGCTGCAGACCTATGATTTTCAATCAAGGTGCCTACAGCTGTTGCATTAGTTGCAGATTGCTCTCTCCACCCATTGAAGCAGACAGGCTCCCTGTCATCAGCTGACTAGTGATGTCAGGTCTCGGCTGCATTGCAAGCTGGGAAAAATCCGAGACAGAAGCATTTTGTATGGTGATAAAAATTAATATTGGGATGAAAATCACAGAAGAATTGTGAGAAATCCGTCACACACAGGTACAGACACTATATTATGAACTACTCTAACTTCACAGCCATAGTCAAATAAAAAAAATTCCTGGAATACCCCTTTAAAGTGAAATGCATGAATAGCGTAGCACCACTATTACCCTGCTTACGCAATTTGCTGACCACCTCCAGAAGCCAAAAGCAGACCAGAGGGGTGTGGAGAAGCCCTGGATCTCAAGATAGGTTTGGGATCTGCATCTAGAGGACATAGTTACATAGTACGGTTGAAAAAAAAAAAACACGTTAATCAGATCCAACCAAGGACATTTATGGCACGTATACCCCTTTATTGTACAGATAGGCATTTTATTTATTCCTATTCATTAATAGTCCACGTCTTGCACCCGTGATGAAAGGCAGGAAAATCCAGTGTATTTATATTTATAACCTTAATGTTTAAAATTACTAATCCGGCTATGGGCTGTTTTGTTCCAGAATAGCACTGAGTAGACATTGATCTATAAGTAACATCTTAACATTTATTCTCTTTGGGAAAATACTAGAAATGGACTTTAAATTCCTTAGCTGATAACGTTCCCGATTTTATTCAGCATTCGGCAGCATCGCTCTATACTGACAACTGTTGTGTCCTAAATGAATATGCAGCAAATGACCTTGTCATGGAAGGTTACGGTCCATTAAGAAAGCGACAAATTAAATTCTTCAAGGCGTCTGTTGGTGAAGCCTGCCAAGTTACAGAATATCAGTCAGCGCATCAATCCAGAGCCTATGTGCCTGGTATAGCAACGACGCCAGAGTCCGAGTCTTTGCAGCCTCAGTGCCGCGTTAAACTAGCGGGTGTAAAACGGGACTTTTCGCATTGTATTTCTTTATTTTTTTACATAAAAGTAGAAAACTTTCTAGTCTAGGATGTAAGGGTAAAAAATAACATCTGGATATTTTCTTGAAATAAAAGGTTGGTATATATGTAAATTAGATGATTTAGGGTAAATTCACAAGGCAGATTTTCCAGCAGGCACTGGCAGAACATACCAGTGTAATGAAGAAAACTGTGTCCCTGTAACGGAATGTGGCCCTCTGCACAGGGACACACTTTTTTGCTTTACAGTCGGCTCCTCTCACTCCCTAACCCTAATGCTAACCCCTAAACCTTATCCTTAATCCTAACCCCCAACCCTAATCCTAACCCCTAAACCTTATCCCTAATCCAAACGCCCAACCCTAATCCTAACCCCTAATCCTAATCCTAACCCCTAATCCTAACCCCTAATCCTAACCCCCAACCCTAATCCTAACCCCTAATCCTAACCCCCAACAATAATCCTAACCTTTATCCCTAATCCTAACGCCCAACCCTAATCCTAACCCCTAATCTTAACCCCTAATCCTAACCCCTAAACCTTACCCCTAATCCTATCACTTAATCCTAACCCCTAATCCTAACCCTTACAACCAATCCTATCCCCTAATCCTAACGCCAAATCCTAAACCCTAATCCTAACCTCTAACCCTAATCCTAACCCCTAATGTTAACCCCTAATCCTAACCCCTAAACCTTACCCCTAATCCTATCCCTTAATCCTAACTCCTAATCCTAACCCCTAATCCTAACCCTTACAACCAATCCTAACCCCAAATCCTAAACCCTAATCCTAACCTCTAACCCTAATCCTAACCCCTAACAGCGATCAGCACTGAGAAGGGCTGAGAGCGCTGAGTTTAGGTCACATTTGGCTACGGGTCACAGTTTTTTTCACTTCACCGGCACTAGGACTGCTTGGAAAAGTGCTGTCTCCATAGACGTCAATTCATTTTCAAGTGGATTCCACAGAAAGAATTGACATGTCCATTGCAGATGTTTCCGCAGCCAAAATTCCGCCACGTGCACAGTGCAGGTGAATCCCAATAAAAACAATAGGGCTCTGCTACAGCAGAATTCTTCCGCCAGATTCCGCTCGGAAATTCCGCCGAGTGAATGAGGCTTTAGGCTAGGTTCACACTGCGGAATCTCCGGGCAGAAAGTTTCCGCCCGGAGATTCCGAGTGTAGCCAGTGCTGACTGAATCAGTCTCCGATAGACTGCAATGTGTTCCGCGAGTATTTCCGCCTGAAAAAAGAGCAACGCCATTCTTCAGGCGGAAATTTCCAAGTGGATTTTCCGTTCACAAATTCCGCTTCACAAATTCCGAAGAGTGAATTTGTGAACGGAAAACCATTTACTACACTATACATTTTAGCAAGCAGAATTTCTGCCTGCAAATTCACAGCGGAATTGCAGGCGGAAATTCCGTAGTGTGAACCTAGCCTTACAGACAAGGAATGTCTGCTCCATATCACCATTGTGCCTTGATCTCAATGAACCCAAAGCCAATCATAAGATCAGTTTTTCCCAAGTAATGTTTCTCCAGCTGTTGCAAAACGAAAACTCCCAGCATGCCTGGACAGCTATCCTGGGGGACATTCCGCATTTACAGTGGGTGCCGGCAGAACATGCCAATGCTGAGACCGCTTGGAAATGCGCCGTCTCCAATAGCTGGCGATGCATTTCCAAGTGTGTTCTGGAATCGGAATTTTTACGGCAGATTTCTGCAGCAGTGTGCACGGTGCTGTAGAATGCCATTGAAAAGAATAAGACTCTGCTGCACTGGAATTTCCGCCGTGTGAACAAGGCCTTACAGACAAGAGATGCTTGTTCCATATCAGCATTGTGCATTTATCCCTGGAACCCAATACCAGTTATAACATCAATGTTTCCCAACCAGCGTGCCTCCAGCTGTTGCAAAACTACAACTCCCAGCATGCCCAGACAGCCTTCGGCTGTCTGGGCATGCTGGGAATTGTAGTTTTGCAACAGCTGGAGGCACGCTGGTTGGAAAACACTGCATTAGATCCTTTAATGTACATCGTAATCTCACAGGTTTTGGCCATAGTAAGAGTCCCCCCCCCCCCCCCTACCATTACATTGCTGTCAGTACATTGGAATCTGCCAGCGATCTGATGCATATGGAGAGAGAAAAACCTCTCTCGGGGAATCTGAATCGGGCATGTTTGATTCTAATGGAAATTTTCTACTATTCTCCCCTGAGATACATGAGATACATGTGGTACAGTACTGTTTTTGATTCCCATTCCCTTCCATTGCATTCAATATACATACAAATATGGGGATTTCTCATTTGATCAGTTTCTTGTGTTTCCCGTGCTTCATGGCGTAGTGTCTTACCAATTGTTTTCTTGGTGACTATGGTCCAAGGTGCCTTAAAGGGGTACTCCAGTGGGAATTTTTTTTTTTCCATATCAACTGCCTCCAGAATGTTAAACTTGTGAATTTCTTCTATTAAAAAATCTTAACCCTTCCAGTACTTAGCTGCTGTACACTGCAGAGGAAGTTGAGTTGTTCTTTTCTGTCTGACCACAGTGCTCTCTTTGGAGTGGAAATAAAACTTGAAGCCATTCCTTGGCGTCTGTTCTGCTGTGACCATTCTTGCTTTGGGATATATATATATATATATATATATATATATATATATATATATGCCTTAACATTGTGCTCGGCCCTCTTCCTGGTGCTTGGGCCTTTACATGACACTGCTGCTCAACCTATCACTAGCTAACATCCCTGTGGCTAGTGATTAGGCGAGCCGCAATGTGACCAGTTGGGCACCAAAAGCCGGAAGAAGAAGAAGGTAAGTTAAAGTATATTTTTTTTATATTCCAGCAGCCCGCACCTGATGGATGAGTAGTCCTTTAAAGGAGTAGTCCAGTGGTGAAAAACTTATCCCCAATCCTAAGGATAGGGGATAAGTTTCAGATCGCGGGGGGTCCGACCGCTGGGGCCCCCCGCGATCTCTTGTACGGAGGCCCAACAGCCTGCGGGAAGGCGGCGTGTTGACCACCGCACGAAGCAGCGGCTGACACGCCCCCTCAATACAACTCTATGGCAGAGCCGGCTCTGCCATAGAGTTGTATTGAGGGGGGTGTCGGCCGCCACTTCGTGCAGTTGTCAACACGCGCTATCTGGCCAGCGAGCTGGGGCCCCGTACAGAGAGATCGCAGGGGGGCCCCAGCGGTCAGACCCCCCGCTATCTGAAACTTATCCCCTATCCTTAGGATTGGGGATAAGTTTTTAACCACTGGACTACCCCTTTAATGTTTTCATTTTAGTATACATAGAAGACATACGCCAACCAAGAGAAGAGATTTTTACCAGTCTGTAATGCAGCTAAAATCTGACTTTTAATAAGCCTCCTTGGTTTTCTTCTTTTCACATCGTAAAAATTTGAGAAGCTAGCACGAAATCTTTTCAGTTTTGAGGACTTTCAACGTGTAAAAATGTCTTGACATGGCTGCATCAGAATGACTGCGTGAATGTGTTAGTAGTAAATAGGTGTGTGGTAAGAGGTGGCGACGTGTCCTCAAGAATGACAAGGCAACCTTACAGGGAAAAGAGATATACAAGGCCGCAGAATGTAGGAAAATAGCAAAATAAATGGATTCTGTCTGTAGAAAAAGAGTGTACGGACAGAAGCCGGGAATTCTCATTTATTTATTTAGTATATATATCGTCCGGCCAATGCAAGAAAAGGTAAGGATGCACCCAGCAAACTGTAAACAAGAATTTCCAGCACGGCAGCTTCTCTCATGAACTTCCAGCTTTATTGCAATATAAATGATCCAACACACAGGACAGGAGAATGGTGACGCGTTTTGGTCTGATCACCAGATCTGGTGATCAGACCGAAACGCAGATAGGATAGGATAGGAAGGGATAACTACTTTATATCCTGATCCCACAGAGATGGCAGCAGCAGTATACAGATAGAGCTGGAGTGGAGGTGTATAACTACTATATATCCTGATTCCATAGTAATAGCAGCAGTATACAAATATAGATACAGATATAGCTGAAGAAGAGATGTATAACTACCATAAATCCTGATCTCATAGAAATAGCAGCAGCAGTATACAGATAGAGCTGGAGGGGGAGGTGTATAACTACTATATAATCCAATCCTAAAGAGATAGCAGCAGCAATATACAGATAGAGCTGGAGGGGAGGTGTATAACTAAAAGATATCCTGATCCCATAGAGATTGCCGGAGCAGTATACAGATAGAGCTGGGAGGGGAGGTGTATACCTACTATATATTCTTATCCCATAAAGATAGCAGTAGCAGTATACAGATATAGTTGGGAGGGAAGGTGTATAACTTACATATATCCTGATTCCATAGATATAGCAGCAATTGTGTACAGATAGAGCTGAAGGGGAGATGTAAAACTACTATATATCCTTATCCCCTGAAGATAGCAGTAGCAGTATACAGATAGAGCTGGGAGGGAAGGTGTATAACTACTATATATCCTGATTCCATATAGATAGCAGCAGCAGTATACAGACAGCTGGGAGAGGAGGTGTTTAACTGCTATATACCTTGATCCCATAGAGATAGATGCAGTATACAGATGGAGCTGGAGGAGAGGTGTATAACTGCTATATATCCTAATCCCATAGAGATAGCAGCAGTATACAAATAGAGCTGGAGGAGAGGTGTATAACTGCTATATATCCTGACCCTATAGAGATACAGCAGTATACAGATGGAGCTGGAGGAGAGGTGTATAACTGCTATATATCCTGATCCCATAGAGATAGCAGCAGTATACAGATGGAGCTGGAGGAGAGGTGTATAACTGCTATATATCCTGATCCCATAGAGATAGCAGCAGTATACAGATGGAGCTGGAGGAGAGGTGTATAACTACTATATATCCTGATCCCATAGAGATAGCAGTATACATATGGAGCTGGAGGAGAGGTGTATAACTGCTACATATCCTAATCCCATAGAGATAGCAGCAGTATACAGATGGAGCTGGAGGAGAGGTGTATAACTACTATATATCCTGATCCCATAGAGATAGCAGTATACAGATGGAGCTGGAGGAGAGGTGTATAACTGCTATATATCCTGATCCCATAGAGATAGCAGCAGTATACAAATAGAGCTGGAGGAGAGGTGTATAACTGCTACATATGCTGATCCCATAGAGATAGCAGCAGTATACAGATGGAGCTGGAGGAGAGGTGTATAACTACTATATATCCTTATCCAATACAGGAACAGGTAAGTGTTAAAATCGACAAAGCACATAAATGCTAAACAAACACAATGCTTCTTCATCATGTTGACTGTTTATTAAAAATAAATGGACTCATAGAATGAATTTACGCTCCTATACTTTGTTACACGGGAGTCATTTTTCTGGATTGTGAAATCTGCTAATGCGATTTGAGCCCTCATTGTGTCAGTGTCACATTGCGGAATTGCGAAGCCCCCAGCTGACTGCACTGTGGTCATCTGATCCCCTGTCAGGGTAAACCCACTGATCGGCACAATTCCTGACATATGTTATGGAATACCCCGATTATTTGCAATGAATTATTCATCAAGAAAATAACAAAGCTTTCTCAACTGGAAGAAATAAAATTCCCTCATCACGTGGGAACGACGGCAAATGGTGAACAGTGTGAAAGGCCAGAAGACCGCGGTGATCCATGTCCCATGAAAAGTTTAAGGTATTTATAGAAATATATTGGATTTTGAAAGTGACTGTTACCATATTAACCTTTTTCAGATCAGTGTTTACAAACCAGGATGCCTCCAGCTGTTGCAAAACTACAACTCCCAGCATGCCCGGACAGCCATTTGCTGTCCGGGCATGCTGGGAGTTGTAGTTTTGCAACAGCTGCAGGCATCCTGGTTGGAAAATAATCTAAAAAGGTTATGTGAGGAGCAACTTCATAGAAAAAAAAAATATCTCCTTCTTATAGAACTCATGGCTTATATAAAAAATGACCACTAGGGGTCCTCGTACCATCCAGAACATAATCCTGCACATCAGCAGCATCATCTTTGTCCTAGCTAAAACACAGGCTGGGACAAAGTCCAGGAAGTGAGGGCAGGACTAGCGCTTCTCTGTGCTCACTCCTGTCCTGTTTATCAGACTGTAACATGAAAACAGAGAGGAGGGGGTTACAGAGCAGCCTGCAGTAATTGGATAAAGAGACCCAGCACAGCACAGCAGACTCAGGGAGGAAGTGAATGCACGGTGAGTAAGGGCGGGATTAGCACTTCATTGGTGCTCAGGGTGCAGCATGAAAACAGAGAGGAGGGGGTTACAGAGCAGCCTGCAGTAATTGGATAAAGAGACCCAGCACAGCACAGCAGACTCAGGGAGGAAGTCAATGCATGGTGAGTAAGGGCGGGATTGGCACTTCATTGTGGTCACTGTCCTATCAGGGTGCAGCATGAAAACAGAGAGGAGGGGGTTGCAAAGCAGCCTGCAGTGATCGAATAAAGAGACCCAGCACAGCAGACTCAGGGAGAAAGTGAGTGCATGGTGAGTGAGAGCGGGCTCAGTGCTTGCCTCGGACACTCCCCATCCTCAACAGTGGATGTAAGAATGAGTGGGTAGCAGAAGAGAGGCAAATACCGAAGCTAGACACAAATAAAAGACACGTGAAGCATCTGCATGACCCCGTGAGTAATATATAGAAGCAGTAGTCTTTTTATGACAGGGACACTTTAAAGGAGTTATCCAGGAAAAAACTTTTTATATATATCAACTGGCTCCAGAAAGTTAAACAGATTTGTAAATTACTTCTCCTGAAAAATCTTAATCCTTTCAGTACTTATGAGCTTCTGAAGTTAAGGTTGTTCTTTTCTGTCTAAGTGCTCTCTGATGACACCTGTCTCGGGAAACGCCCAGTTTAGAAGCAAATCCCCATAGCTAACCTCTTCTAAACTGGGCGTTTCCCGAGACACGTGTCATCAGAGAGCACTTAGACAGAAAAGAGCAACCTTAAAGGGTACCTCTCATCAAAAAAACTTTTGATATATGATAGATTAATGTATGCAGAATAACTTTACAATTGCATGTTATTAAAAAAAATATGCTTCTTTCTATTTAATTTTCCACTTTGAAGAAATGACCAATAGGGGTCTCCCTACGAGTCCTGGCAGCAAGCATTTCAGACTCATGCTGGAGTCCTAAACACTACGAGCTGCCAGTCTGCTTTGTTCACAAAGGAGAACACTCAGAGCTGCCAGCCTGCTTTGTTCACAGCCTGTTTGGCTGTGAACAAAGCAGGCTGGCAGCTCTGAGTGTTTAGGACTCCAGCATGAGTCAGAAATGCTTGCTGACAGGACTGATCGGGAAAAATAAAATAGAAAGAAGCATATTTTTCATTAACATGCTATTGGAAAGTTATTCAACATTCATTAATCTAAAATATATCAAAAGTTTATTTGATGAGAGGTACCCTTTAACTTCAGAAGCTCATAAGTACTGGAAGGATTGAGATTTTTTAATAGAAGTAATTTACAAATCTAATTTACAAATTTTTACAGTTGTTATTTTTAGTTTTTAGTTTTTTAGTTTTTAGTTGCTATTTTTATATTGGGATTATTATATATTTTACTGTATATTAAATTAATAAGGGGAGTACAAGGGCCCTGTACATTCCCTATTTAATTAATTTTTCATTCTATATTAATAAATACAAATTATAACCAGATATCTTTGACCTTTGAGCCCCATTTACTTTTAATATAGTGTCCCTATTTTTTACATCGTGGGTATAGGTGTTTGTTGGGTTGCTCGGGTCTTTAGTGATGGTCAGACAGACAGGAGCCTCTCCATTGTGTTTATATAATTTAAAAATCTGTTTAACTTTCTGGAGCCAGTTGATTTATAAAAAATTTTTTTTCTGGAATACCCCTTTAAGTCATAGGTAATAATGATGATATCAAATACTAAATGTCTAGACTATTTAAGTAAGGAATTCCCAACCAACAAGCCACAGTTTTGGGAAATATCCATGAACTTGGGGGTTATGCAGAGAATCTTTGTATTCTGAATGGAAGGGGCACGTTACATTTTTAGGAAAAGGACACAACCATTGGAAATGTGCCGATTTAGTTTACAAACACTTAACAACTTTGTCAGAAGATATTCAGGTTACTACAGCTAATGTAGCATAATGTAAATTGGTTAATCAAATGGTGGGAGGTGTTCAACCTTGGGCAATGGACTGATTATCCAACTGTGTTGGTGCCGCGGGCGCACACTTAGGGTAATTGCCCATTGTACCATCTTATACTGATTGTGCTCTGGAAAATAGAGTTGTTGCCTCATTTGCTAACCTCCGTCTAGCGTTGCCTTGCGATAGGACTTATTTTGCTGTTTATAGCTTTGTCTACACAGCAAAAGGGAACTATTCAGCTATACTGGATTTTAATGAATCCTCTAATTTACTCTATTTTGTTTTTTTTTTCAAGTACATAAAGTATGTCTTCCAATGTGTTGAATTTTGAAGGCATTCAACAAAAAGAAATAAACAAACAATATATTTAAATACACAGTTTTTATTTATAGGCTTTAAAAGGTTGTGTGTCAAAAGAAAAATATTAAACATATTTAAAGGGGTATTCCAGGAATTTGTATTTTATTTGACTGTGCGGCAGAGGCTATAAAGTTAGTGTAGTTCATAATATAGTGTCTGTACCTGTGTTTGATGGTGGTCTCATAATTCTTATGTGATCTGTACACCAGTGTTTATTTTTAACAGCATACAAAATGAGTGTTTTCTCAGCTTTTCCCTAGTTGCAGTGTGGATCGAGACATTACATCAATAGTCAGGGGTTGAAAGGGAGCCTGTCTGTGCTTCAATAGGTGGAGAAACCACTGAGTGGGAATGTAACGCTGCTGGTTGAAAACCACCGGCGTACTGTGTGTCCTTACTTGCATGAGGCAGCCTGCTCTGTACCATGCTTTGCTGCTTCTGTTTCCCCTCTGTCCTCCAGGGTCTGCACCCGAGCACTGGCTGAGACTTTTAGGGCCAGTGCGCACTCCCTATTAGATTCCCAGACAATTCCTGCCGGGCTCCACCTGTAAAAGAGCACTCCTCCCATCCTGTGGTGCCTGAGCAATATTGTATTGTAGCAATATTGTTTCTACATTGAAGATCCCTGTCTGCTCTCCAGTGCTCGAGTGCCCTGCACCTGAGCTATCCTGTTCTGCTGTTGTTACAGCACCTGCCTGCTACGTCACCTAATTCAGCTCTGCTGCATCTGTTTACCCCATTCTGCAAGTTAGGCCAGCTGCCACTTGTGGCACAGTGGGTCCACACCTGTGGGGCGTGACAGGGAAGAAGATCATTCTCCACAGGGATGCAGGGATTTGTAGCACAGGTGTTCTGCAAATGGTGGGGTGACTGATGTGTGGAAGTGGGGAAAGTGTACTCACACCTCCAAACAAGGGATCCTGTGACTTGCAGTTGGAAGGCGGTAACTCTAACAGGAAATAGCCGTTTCACAAAAAGAAAGTAACAGCATTATGGTGGACTCACAGCACAGCCATTTAGCCCCAAGACAAGCACAGATCCTTCCTAAGCATGTTCATTACTGTTTGGCAGGTAAGTATTAAAGTCCCCTTTTGGTGGATAACCCCTAGGCCTGTTATCACTGTTGTGCTTCCTGAACCACAAGTCTTTGGGACAGTGCCTGACAGCTTCTCCCTGCCCCACCAGCCATGATTGATAGATCAATCATGGCCAATGGGGCAGGCAGAAGCCGCTGGAGGCCATCACGATGATTAATGGTCAAGGGCGTAACTATAGGGGGTGCAAAACACAAAATCCAATATCAATGCAGCACTCCAAAAATTTTAAAAAAGTGTGAAAACGTTTTTTAATCCATCGAAAACATAGTGTTACGTTTCGATCCCCTCCAGAATCTTCTTCAAGCAAGATCTTTTCTGCTTAAAAAATATCCTGGAGATGATCGAAATCTGTAACACTATGTTTTTGATGGATTAACAAACTTTTTTCACCCTTTTTCAAATTTTGGAGTGCTGCATTGATTTTGGATTTTGTGTATGGAACGGGATATATGGACTCTTCCTGAGAATTGCTTGCACTCGCTTTCTGCTTTTTTGCACTTTACTCATTGAGTGCTGCTGATCTTTTGGATTTCTATAGGGGGTGCAAAGGTAGCAGTCGCATCGAGGTCCTGGTGCCTAAGGGGCCCCAAAGGCACATCTGCCCCATAAGAGACCAGTGTTATAAATGGCACATGAATGAATGGCACAGTTGCAGATTTTGAATCAGGACCTAGCTCTGCGTATTGTTCGGGTAGCATGAAAGAGATAGGTATTCTCACCTGCCCAATCTACCAACACTGTTCTCCCCCACCAACCCATGGTGGCTGGTTCCCTAGTCCAGGTTTTAACAGATGGAAATGCCCATTTGGTGAATCAGTGAACTGGATTAGGGTTCCAGAGGATTGGGCAAAAGAATATCTAGCCTGGGCCATTTTACAGGTATTTTTCCACAGTGGACAACTCTTTTACCAAAGTGTTCCTGTCTAGAGAGCCATGATGATATATCAAAAAGGATTTGTTATCATTTTGAGATCTTCTTGGAAACCCTTCCCTGAGAACACGGTGACAGAAGCCATGGTGTAAATACCGCTATTAACTTTTATGGTGGTTATGGTAATAATAGTTGAGTTTGGCAGCATGAGAATCTAGAGAGTCTATTCTCCAAATATGTCTTAGAGGTGGGATATGTGGATATGGCGCCAATGCCCAAGGTTGGAATACAAACAATGACACGATAGGTCTTTCTGTCCTAAATGGCTTTTCTTAACTAGACATGGTACATTTTCCAAATGTTACTGACAAATAATACATGACAAATCCTTTACAACACATGTGCAATATACTGACTCCAAAGACAACTATTGGCAGCTATTAGACCTCACATTGTTGAGCATTTCAACATCAGCATTAATTCGAGCAAAATTTTTGAGACTTGGCTGCAGATAGGACCTCATAGATTTCACCTTGAGGCATTACTTATTGAGGGTCACCTATTTCTGAGATTGGGCAACATTGGTCAAGTCCATGCAGCCAAGCCAGCAGTGCCACCATAGCTAAACAGTAGTGACCCCACTCCGGGCTATCACCTTGCCAGCTGCGAACATTCATTGTGCGTTTTAATAAAATACTCATACATGAGCCAAGTGAATATTTTTATTTCAGTTATGACTTAAAGGGATACTTCTCCCCTAAACATCTTATCCCCTATCCAAAGGATGGGGATAAGATGTCTGATCGCAGGGGTCCCACTGCTGGGGACACCCGCAATTTCGGCTACGGCACCCCAGACATCCGGTTCACGGAGCGAACTTCGCTCCGTACTGCATGACTAGCGATGCAGGGCGGAGGCTCATGACGTCATGGTCATGCCCCGCTCGTTACATCAAGGCCATGCCCCCACAATGCAAGTCAATGGGAGGGGCATGTAGACCATCACGCCCCCTCCCTTAGACTTGCATTGAGGGGGCATGGCTGTGTCGTCACGAGCGGGGCATGACCGTGACCTCACGAGCCTCCGGCTGCTCCTGAAGCTCTAAACGAACGCCAGGTGCAGCAGGGAGATCACGGGGGTCCTCAGCGGCAGGACTCCCGCGATCAGACATCTTATCCTCTATCCTTTGGATAGGGGATAAGATATCTAGGGGCGGAGTATCCCTTTAAAGGGAAATTTATGTTCCAGGAAATAAAGTTTCATTGCAGAATGAAAAATGATTCTTTCTAGGTATGCGTTGTGCAGTTTTCAAGATACAATACGAACATTCAAATAAAAATTTGTCCTGGTCATGTGATGGGCACAAAGATGTACATCTCGAATCTGAGCTCTGTCTTGGAATAAGCCAATCACTTGTATGTCCATAACATGATCATCAACTGTTTGTGGCTGAAACTAGAATGCCCCACAAACAGGAAATGGTGGACGTCTATTGGATACAACTGAGCTATCCAAATTCTTTGGCTGTTTTCAACTTAGACCGAGATGGGCATAGCACTTCAAAGACTTTTTTCTATAAAGGACACTCAACCTGTGGGTAGGTGCTGATAAGTGTCAGATCACATGGACACCCACTGATCAAAAGAACACGGCTCCCATAAGCCCTTGCTTGAATCAGACATGTGCCCTGCCACTTCATAAGGGCCAGATGAGGACAACACTCAACTATTTTCATCAGGCTAATTAAAGCATACCTGTCATATCACATTTTTTATGTCTAGCTTCTGTATTTGGCTCACAAATCCCTCCGTTCTGCTGCTCACTCATTCTGACATCCACTGCTCAGGAAGGGGCGTGTCCAAGGCAAGCACTGAGTCTGTCCTTACTCACCATACATTCACTTTCTCCCTGAGTCTGCTGTGATGGGTATCTTCATCCAATCACTGCAGGCTGCTCTGTGATCCCCTTCTCTCTGTTTTCAGACAGGAGTCTGATAGGACAGGAGTGAGCACAGTAGTGCTAGTCCCGCCCACACTTCCTGGACTTTGTCCTAGCCTGTGCTGGAGCTGGGATAAAGATGATGCTGCAGCCGGACAGGATTATGTCAGGAATGTTTTTATTTATTTTATTTTTTTCATAAGCCATGATTTCTATAAAAAGGAAAGAACATTTTTTTATGAAGCATATTAGAAAGGTTAATATTTTGCCAAGATGTACAACATATAAAACATTTTTGATTCTGACATTGCCCATTTAAATCGAATGAAGTAGCATTCAAGTGGTGGAACATTCTGCGATTCCCATCTGTAGCAAAACTACAACTCCCAGCATGCCCGGACAGCTGAAGACACACTGGTTGGGAAACATTGGTACATACACTGGCTTATCTTGAATAAGGAAACATCTACATTAGCAGTCCACAAAGCACCAGGGAAGGGAGACCCCGCAGATGATCCCTTCCCTTATTAAAGGTTTTTTTCTTTTGCATTATTCATCTATAGGTGAAAAAAAAAATTCCGGCAGCGCTAAATGAGATGCGCCCAGCAATTAGGGCACAAAAAGGAGAAGACACTAAGTTAATCCGGCCGCCGTCTCCCTTTCCCTAATTAGCGCCCGTGCTCGAACTCCCCCCGTGTTATTAATTGGCGGCCGTTCGCTCAGATGCACAGTTTTAAGCCAACGCTTTATTTTTTTTTGCCTTTTTTTTCCTTTCCACCAAAGCATTCTAGGATTTACGGCCCGGCCTTTTTTTAACATTTCTGAAAAGCGACGGTGTCAGTGACTGGAGGCATAAACACAATGCAGCACACACCGCTTCTTTTGTTGTGGCTTTTTCGCCGTAATGTGCGCACTGATCCGTCGGAGAGGTCCCCCCCCCCACCCTTTCATGAACACTCTCCTCAGAATATAGCCGCCGGGAAGTAGGGGCCAAGCATAAATTATCCCTAATCTTTCATTCACCTGTGTTTAACACTTTGAAGTCAGAACGGAGCTGTATCACAGGCATGGCAAAAAAAGAGGCTTAATGTCTATTTCCCAGCATGCCTCTTTCCTGTCTGTGCCGCAGCTGATAGTCTAGTGATTGTTTGATACCGTAGGAAAGAGGCCGGTCTGCTACCCGCTACTCCCCCCGTCTCAGTGTGCTGGGGCATCAGACTACATTTCTCTATCTTTGACCACCCAGAAGTGTTATCTTTCGGCTACGTTTAGCAACGCCATGTTCCTCCTTCATTTAAAGTGCATCCTCTATGTCACATGAATATTAAATCCCAGTCGAGCTCAAATAGAATAGAAAGTCTAAAACATACTTCGTTATGCAGTTAGGCTGGGAATATCCACCATTTATTGAATTGAGACTGGAAATACCATAGTGACAGGCCATGCGGCTGCTATGTGGTCCTTGAAGAGTGGGGGCCCCATCCTGGTTGGTCCCATTACTTTTTTTTTACTAGTAAGAAACTGTGCAGAACTCCCCTCACCCAGGACCTCCATCGTGTAGCTCAGTGGTTAGTGCTGGTTTCTCTCCATGCTGGGGTCCATGGTTCAAATCCCACCAAGAACAACCCCTCCATGGAACTAGTGTGTTCTACTTATGTGTGCAAGGATTTCCTTCAGGTACTCTTGTTTCATCCAGAACATACTCATGTTCATGTGGCCAAAAACATACAGAATGCCTGCCTGGAAAACGCAGGCAGGCACATTTACACAATCTGGTGGATGCCAGAATCTGGCTTTCCATGGCAGAAACATCTGCCGTGTACACAGTGCAGCAGAATTCCATCGTGTGAACATACCCTTCTAGGTGAAATTAGATTCCTAGCCCTAAAGCAAGCATACGCAACCTTCGGCACTGCAGATGTTTTGGACTACATCTCCCAAAATGCTCTTACAGCTAAAATGCTGGCAAAGCATCATGGGAGTTGTAGTCCAAAACATCTGCAGTGCCGAAGGTTGCCTATGCCTGCCATAAAGGGTACAGGGACCAATCTGCATGTACAGAGTTATAATAGAACACACAGATTCCACAGCATTGTACACTCAACTTGGTTCCCTGTCCCCACTGGGGATCACAACCTAAATCAGTAGGTTTTTGGAGAGTGGGAGGAAACCCACACAAACACGGGGAGAACATATAAACTTGTTGTGCGTATCAATAAAGATTTATTATTACTACAGTGACCCCTCGACCTACGATGGCCCCGACATACGATCATTTCAACATACGATGACCTTTCAGAGGCCATCGCATGTTGAAGGCAGCATCAACATACGATGCTTTTGTATGTCGGGGCCATCGCATAAACGGCTATCCGGCAGCGCAGACTGCTTCAGCTGCCGCCGGATAGCCATTTACGGTGCCCCATGTGGTCCGCTGATGATCACTTACCTGTCCTCGGGGCTCCGGCGCGTCCTCTTCGGGATCCCCTGCATCGCCGGCGCTCTCCATCGTCGTCATCACGTCGCTGCGCACGCCGTCCCGTCATCCAATAGCAGCGGCGTGCGTAGCGACATGATGGCGGGCGACGGAGAACAAGGATGCCCTGGAAGCAGAGGCCTTGCTGGAGCGTCGGGGACACCTCAAGGACGCGGCGGCAGCGATGGACGGCGACATCCCTGGCAACGGTGACGAGCAGTGACGGTCCAGAGCGGCGGGGACAGGTGAGTACAACTTCCTCTAACAGTGGTTTTCAACCTGCGGACCTCCAGATGTTGCAAAACTACAACTCTCAGCATGCT